>NC_057779.1:6736581-6828850 GCF_014825855.1 Bombus pyrosoma | reverse complement strand
ATCCTCCCTTCCAGATACTTTGGCCTCTCCTCTTTGGCTATGTTCCTGTAGTACCTGTTGTACTTTGATTCCCTTATCCTTTTTCTCCTCTCTTCTGTTTCTCTCCTCCTTCTTTCTTCTACTATTTGGTCTCCAGTCCAACTTACTTGCTCCCCTCCTTCTTCCCTTTGTGTCTCTCCGTTTCTCACCTCTTCTAGTTTATTTTTTTATATAATTAATAATTGTATCACGTATAGTAATGAGATTAGTAATTATATATGAAATAATACCGATTGCCCGAGTCTCAACGACGTGGAGGTTGCTGCGAGTGGAGAGCCACCCTATCCACGATCCTATCCACCCTCCTTTCACGTACAAAAATTTATTTGTTTAAAACATGAATTTATAAGAAAAATTCTCCTCTTGGTGTGCAAAACGATCAATTCCTTGATTGTTATGCGAAACAAACAACAAAAGGAGTTTTAAGCAAAAGCGACGCGAAATGCTAATCTTGAAAATAAAAATAAATTAAATCTTAAACCAGCTGTGTAATTCAATATGAGACGCTATTTCGTGATCATATCAAATATTGTACATTTTCATGACAATGAAAGTTCGATTGACCATTTCCTACGTATCCACCTTATTACTTTTAATCCTCAATTAGCATCGTTGGGTTGGAAGTGATTCGGAATAAGTTAGAATAAAATTGTTTGATTTTAGAAAATTTTATTTCAATGTATATTCTGCATTTTATGTGATAAGGATGTTTTATTATGTAAAATACGCAACACAAATAAATAGTCAATATGTTAAATTGTTGGCAGTTAAATACGATTTTCACCAATTGAGGATTAATGATACATGTATTAAATACTAGCATACTTACATAAGCAAGCGCTAACAATACTAGGAAGCAGTACTTTCTACCATTACTTTTCTACTAACTACCTACAACCTATAATGATAAACCTGGCCTGACTTAAGAATAGCCTAACTTTCTAATCATCGTAGTCATAACTTTTATTCAATTTAAAGACACGTCTTGTCTAATTGTAAATTTAAATTAACCTGACTATATAAAAATTTAAAGATTTGTGGATCCAACCTAACTAAAAAGTTAGGGAAGAAGAAGGGAATATTATATGGTTTATAAATCTTCTTCTGGTGATTTCACGATGATTTCTGAAACAAACACAAAATATGAGAAATGTAGGAAGATTCTTAATATAAATAAATGCTCAAAATGCAGATAAATACTTCTTAGTACGTATTTATATCCTTTCACTTACCCATGTTATTGAAATAAGTCTCTGAGGGGTACTTATACGAATCTTGACGATATTTCTTAAAATTCGAGAAATCTATAACAAGCTAATTTATTAATACATCAAACGGTAGGGAGGAAGCACGAAAAAAGATCAGATTATCAAACTATTGTTCTAAATGCAAAGCAATTTGAAGTTGAATTTAATCAAAAATTGAAATTTTGACCCAAATACTAAGATGAAAGAAGATTAAAATCTTAAAAAAAATTACTAAAAGAAAATTACTAAACTAAACAGCTTTACATAAAACTAAGCTTTTAATATATTCAATGACTTCTCGAGTCTCGATGTCACTCAGACTTGTATATTTAAGTATTAAGTAAATAGTTAATAAAATTATTTCAAAATCATATAATAGTACTATACCAAATTTAAAAATGTTTATAAATATCAAATAGATAAGTTTATCGGCAGTATTTTCAAAAGCAAACGCTCTGGGATTAGGGGATGCTGAAAAAGAAATCGCTGGCCTGAAGTGAAGGACCATCCACTCGATGTAGACCCGAACAACCCGTGAGTGGAACAACTTTTCTGTTTCGCAACACTAATTGATTAAATTCAATTATAAAACAGACAATTGATATTGTTCAAATAAAAGAGAACACGATAAGTATTCTGGTATAATACTTAAGAAATTCTAATAATTGATAATAAGAAATGCTAAGAACAATCACGCGAACTATTATAATTCGCAATACTACAGCAAACACGATCGTAATTTCATCGCAACGCTAATTCAAACCGTAGTCACTGTTTTCTCGCAACTCTGATTCAAAACGCGAAATTCACATTTTTTCGCAACTCTAATTTGCAACGCGAAACTTCAACTACTTCGCAACTCTAATTCAAACCGGTATTAATCATTCGCAACACTAAGAAAAAACCGCGATTTGCCCAATGTAATGATGAGCTGATATATAAATTGGCCAGAAGAGAACTACATACTACTACAAATACTAAAGAGGAGCATAGTGACAAAGTGGTAATACGAATGACTTTCCATGCTCTGGATGATCCAGAGGATAGAGAGCCATTAGTAGTTGCCCTCTTGAATGGCAGTTTGCCGGGCCTCTTCGGCTTATAGCCTCTTCTTTCTTCAGGCACAATGCCCGCTGAAACTTAAATCTAAACTCGAGACTTCTAAGTCGCAAACAAAAAAAAAAACTTATAAAGGTGAAATAAAAATATAAACCGCGGAAGCTGATTCAAAGTGCACATGCACTGACCAACGATCACAGCGGTGATGGTTGCCCATTCGCATGTGCGTGCTCGAGCGATACATAAACGTGCGTACCGAGACCCACTCGCGACCACGACCGCGCAGTTCAAAAAACCGATAGACAAAACCATAAACGAGTGGCATTCTCCACTAGTTCTAGTTTTACTGACGATTTTTCAAATTAGATTTCCTGAAACAGGTTGGACACACGAAAACGCGCCTACCCGACCAGAGACTGTGCCAACCTGCCCAGCTCTACCTACTTAGGATTAACACTCATACCAGAAAGTATACTACCTATCCTACCTAGCCCTATATTTAAAAAGTGGCAAAACAGACATACCAACACACTCACTCTACGGTTCTCACATATAACACCCGGGTGCAAGAGCCTACACTAGAGAGAACGTCCCGGGACGCCTCCGACACCCGAGTTTGGCATTCGACTTTCACACTCTAATTTACGTACCGTTTTCCTGAAATCGACTGACGATAACTAGCGACCATTGCGCAGAATGCGATATAAATACATTCTAATTTAATTACAAATAAGTTTACAATTGAAGAAATACATGCATTACATTTTCTAAAGAAGTGACGCCATTTAAACAAATGATACGAAATTTGGTACCATCACTTTGTTATTTGAATGTTATAATAGTAGAATGAAGGGTATTATCGTCTATGTTTGTACATTTTATATTACGTATATTTGTATATCTATATTATGTATATTGTATAAATTGAATATTAATAATTGAAATGACGACGCAAATCCACAGCCTAACCACACACACACACATACAATGTGGAAATTACGTCGCGCACGATACACCAATTGTCGTCAGTCGCTAACAAATTATTAAGTTTATGGTCATCGTACCCATCGTCTTTCCTTCACCCACGTAGCACCTGGGTACGTGAATGAGATCCTGGCAATGGATACGGAAAGGGTTAAACCTGAAAATCCTGATCTAAAAGATGATTAGTATATCTGCTTTGTATGCATCTAACGGACTACTATTCTTTCATTTTGTATTTATTCATTATATTTGAAATTATTGTGAATCTATGTTAATTTACTGAATTTAATAGTTTAATAAATTATTTAAATTCTACTATTGTAAAAAAACTAGGCAAAGAACATAGAATTTATTTATGAAAGAGAACACTAAAACTCAAAGCAATATAATAATAGACTGCAGTTTAAACATTAATGTTAAGTAATCTCAGGCGATCTCTTCGTCAAAGCATATTTTCGTAATCACGAAAAAGTGTTCAAAACTTGTTGCTTTGATTCCGAAATCTGCCTGCCGCGAAATTTCTTCTTGCACATAAAAAATACATTTTTGTACGGAAAGAAGTGGACTTTAATACTTTTATAAACAAATTATATATAATCTTTTTATGACAAAGTCGTAGGATATTGTACTTCTCCGTCGTAAAATAATTAATTCAAGTAATTTCAACATTTATTATGTATTCAAATATTCATTCATTTTATTTATACGCGTACTTATATCCATACGAATATATTTGACTTCATTCATGATCATTCATAATTAATTAATCAATTACTAAAACATTATTCGTGTTAATAAAAAATGCGATGTGCAAGAAGACCTATCCTGAACTAATAAATAAAACACATAAAAAGGAAATATGTATTACCACTCACGGGTATAATAAATACTCGCAGTCACTATGCTCGTAAAAAATTCTACGTGATACAACCAGTCACTCGTGTCGATTCGGACCTTTCATCCTACGACATGATTGAGTGACCAGAGGAACAAAAAGCATGCGACTCACAGTTACATACGAAGAACGATGTCGACAATGTTGACGTAGCTCAGAGGAAACCACCGTGAAGGCCGCCATCCCGGAAGAATCATCAAACCTTACGGTAGAAGTACAGGTTGTGAAATATCTATAACAAAATATGGAGTATATACATAATCTATTGTTGAAGACAAAATTTTATAGTTTATGTAGTATTGTCAATGGAATATCCTAATATTTACGATTTATTTATAATGAATGAATATATAATGAAAAACGATGGTAGTTTAATATGAACTAATCGCACTAACGCGCTACTATTTAGACAATTCTCGACACAACGGATCCAACGTTCTCTTTCACGCAGACCACACTCTCTCGACAACGCTAGCAACACTATACTCTACAACGCAACTCGCACTCTCTGACTTCTCGATTGAAACTCTTCGACTTCTATTCACTTGAAGGACCAACGACACATTTATGGGCCCATCGGCACCTCGGCTCTCGGGACATTGTTTATGATTCGCTAGATATTTCTTAGGCCCTTCTACCCGATACTACATTTATTAATGTAATAAGAAAGAATACAAATTTTCGAGCAAACTTTATTTTTTGATTAGTTAATTATAATTTAAAAAAAATAAAAAACAGAATTAATTGAAGTACCAACATTTCTAGCTTTTGAAACACCATAAGATCCTATCCAGAGAACAAGAGGAAGTGCAGATCGTGGAAAAGCTGTAACAAAATATGTAACATTATACATTATAATTTATTCTTAAAACCACAGGTTGATTGTTTCAAAAGTTCAAGAAAATGAAGCATGAAATTCTATTAAACTTAAAACTTTGACAATAATCAAAATTGAAATTCTAATAAACTGTAGTTACTATAAGGATTTGAAATTTAGATTTTATAATTCAATACTAAAACTTTGAGACTTCATTCCAATAGATATTAAAATAATTCTAGCAATATAAAAAGAACAAACTAAATTGGTAAATAATGTGCAAAAATACTTACATTGCTAGCCTCCGGGAGGGGTTTTATCCTCTTGAGCACTGACTCGAATACCGAAAACGAATATTTAAAAAAAATAAACTATATACAAAAAGAGAAATAAAAAATTACCAACGCGCCCGATAAATAATCCGACGAACAAACATTGACTCTAATTTCGCGTATAACTACTACAATTAGTACTAATAAGAGCTATTTTGCTCTAAGAAATATTGAAATTACAATTACGAAACAAACAATGACTCTACTAATCGCATTGCACGCGATCACAAAAACATTTTCTGAAATTAAAACTGTGTTAGGAGAAGGGGGGCTGTAGGGAAAGAAGCAAAATATGTTTACATGTTTTCCTTCTTCCTCTTACCGAGTGTTTGTTTTGCAAAGTACTGCTGTTTGCTGCTGTCATAAAATTACATATTAAAACGATGTCTGGAAAAGCGTAAAATATTGTTTACAAATATTATAAAATTCGTATCTCTACACTGAACATTGACGAATATTCTAAATGCAATATAACTGGTTTTAGGGATTATATTGTGTTACTGAAGGATGAGATATGTCTTTTAGTAAATAAACTGTATCACATTTCATAAATACTCGAAAATTTTTGCAACAAATCCGGAATTGTTTGGCAAAACAATTGCTTGAAGAGCAAATAATATTACGCGCCAAAAGCGGAACTTGTAATGGCGTCTTCTTTAGAAACAATAAAAATTATTGATAAAAGTCGTGAGATGGCGATACTATAGAAAATTCACGCGGGAAACGAAACAAAGTGATTGGTTGCAATCTCTTAATGTAGAATATACATATATATATATATACAATAAAATTAAGTCAATCGACTTCAAATTAAATTAAATTAAAAAATCTATTCAAAAAATATTTACATCAAAATTTATGAAGGAAAGAGTACGAAAGAAGTAAATTCTATTTAAGATATATGTAGATCGAAACAATGAAATAATTCGTTTAATTTTTTTCAGAACGAAGGATTAGCAATGTAAATTTTATAACTGTTTCCAATTTCATCTTAATACTGTCAAATATAAAATTATTCGTTAGTTCAATTATATTACATATTAATTATATAGTGCAAAGGTACGTATCAAATATATATTATACAATAAATACGTAAATGTATTACCAATGATCCAATGAAAAGATAATATAAACGTATGTATAAGTCTGCTTTCGTTACAATAATTAAAACATTCTATCATTCTAACAAACCTAACTCGATCTCCATGAGAAGCTGACAAATTGACTGCTAATCATCATGGCGTCCAAACGACGCTATTTTGAATTCCCAGTCATCGCCCCGCTATGGTCGAGCAACCTGCACAAAAGAAAATCATCAATTTAAAACAAACATATAGAATTATAATCAAAATGAGACAGAAACAATAATCAACTTCAAATTCTAACTCGGAAGCAAATAACCAAACATACGATCGAGAGAAAAAAAGAACAAAAAAGTATTTCAAATATTATTTAACTTTGTTATAACAATGTATAATAAATTAATAAGCGAACAACTGTTAACAATACAAACCTAATAATAGCGTACGAAGGCAGTGAAATATGAGTAAAGATACTACGCAGTTAATTAATAAATCGCGAGCTTCGAAAATTGACAGGTCCTTGCACGACGACTTTCGACACCGCAATGACGCTCCCCGCGACCCGTTCTCCTATCAAATGTCCGACGGGTGGGGATGTGTGTTTATGTCGCGGGAAGTCGATCGTGTCGAATTAACTAATTTCCGAATGTATATGTATCTCTACATTGAACATTAACGAATACTCGAAATGCAATATAACTGATTTTAGAGATTATGCTGTCTGTTACCGAAGGCTGAGATATGTTCTAGTAATAAACTGTATCACATTTTATAAATACTCGAAAATCTTTACAACAAATCCGGAATTCCTTGGCAAAACAGTTGCTTGAAAAGTACGATAATGCTACGCGCCTAAAACTGAACTTGTAATGGCGTCTTCTTTAGAAACAATAAAAATTATTGATAAAAGTCGTGAGATGGTGATGATATAGAACATTCACGCGAGAAATGCAGCACAGTATGACTTATTGCAATCTCTCAAAGATTACATATATACTTTAAATTAAATTAAATTAAGAAGTCTATTAAAAAGTATTTACTATCGAAGTCAATTAAGGAAACAGTACGAAAGAAGTAGAAAAGTCTATTAAGAACATTCATTCTAATCGTTCAGAATTCTATTTTTAAGATATATGTGGATCGAAGCAATGGAATAATTCGTTTAATTTTTTTCGGAACGAAGGGATAACTTAATATATTCGAACTAGCAAAATGAATTCTATAATTTTTTCCAATGTCACCTTAGTATACGTATTAGAAAATAATGCGTTCACTAATTTAATTTCATTATATAGAGGATGCGTATGACTAAATAGAGAATAAGTCGAATATGAAAGTGCCTAAAGATAAGTTTGGAAAATTTATAAATTGGTATGAAATATTATAATGGGTCGTAAGAATTAAAAATTTATAATTATTACTGTAAAAGTAGCTGCAATCAGCGACGATCCTTAATCGATAGTATCATATACGAGGTTATTGACTATACATTTAAACTATGTACATATATACGTATGTATTTGTTGGTATTCGTAACTACCATCAATACTGCAATCATAATCATGCATTTTTAATTAATAATCATCTGTAGATATGATCGCGTATCTATTTATCGACTGACATTATTGATATTAAGGTTAATATTTCTACATTTTTACGTATAAATTATGTATATATTATAGTTATATTTTGATAGGCTATATTGAAGGCTATCACATTGTATTATGTTTTAGTCTGCCATTATAGAAATTTATGACTGATATATTGTTACATAATATATGTGATATTATAATATGTTTGCATTATAATATTTAATATATTTATATATAATTATAACAATAATTGTATATTTATTTATATATTTAAATTTTACTAAGTACTGAATGTACTATGTTATAAAAAACTCTAACATGTGGCCTCTTGGTCTAGGGGTATGATTCCTGCTTTGGGTGCAGGAGGTCCCGGGTTCAAATCCCGGAGGGGCCCAATTTTTTTTATGTTGATATGAATTTTGTATCCAGAAATACTGTAAAGTAATATACATGTATACAAAGCATTAAGTAAGCTCTATTGTATGAAGTATTGTCTATTGAAATTAAGTAACATCTTACACAATTAAAAGAAACATGTATTTTCTGTTAATATGTAGATATAAGCGTGTGAAATTATAAATATACACGAATTTAATGCTGATAACAAATTGTTTTTCAACATCCTGTTTTAACAAATTTTCTTTTATTTATTTTTTAGTAATAAAAAAGGGTGTTTTCATTTTACAAACCTAATTTTTTAAACTTATATTATCATTCTTCATTAAAAATGTAAAAGGTATACATATTTTTGCTTAATAATATACTTTAGATTCCATTAAAAAGTATGGTAAGTAAAATTCGTGACACTGTATGTTATTTTAACGTGGTTAGAAAATTAATAAAAGTTTCATTAACGAGCACAAAGTCGGTAGACTTAAATTAGCAAGTTCAAATTGCGCGCGATATGTTTTCCTACTCCGGAGAAAGTCAAGATGGCGGATAGCGGCCTGTACGCAGTGCGCATGCACCAGTTCCTCAATGGTCGGGCAAAAACACAGCTGGTCTATGATCTCCGAAGGAAGCTGACGGTCGAACGCTATCAATGTGATTTTCGTGAAATTCTTACCGATCTACCGGTCAGATCGTGAGGTCAAGGCAAGCGTGCGTGTAAAATTCGTTCAGTGCTCGGCTCGTAGTGTCAGTGAGTGTGTTTAGATGTATACAAAACTCGTTAATCGCGGTGTCACCACGAGGATTTTTCACTGCCCTGGATACAAAGGAGTTTCGTGAGGTGCTTCGAGCGTCCTTTCGGTAAGTTTATCAAAACATCTACTTTAAATATTCGTCGCATCGGGGTCTCCTATGTCGCGTGTGCTATCGAATATTCGGTCAATCCGCAGAGCCAAGTGACTTTTTTCAATTTACCGAAAATTGCATCGCGTGTCTACCAATATTTTCTGCGACTCTACGTTTTCCAGATTATCAAAATTCGCACTAAAATTCGGACAAAACAAAGTTCTTGGTATATCTCGTGGGATAAATTCTCTAATCAATTTCTGTAAGCAAAATGATATTTTAAGTCGCAAAATCTCGAGGGATATGGCATGCAGCATCTTCAGAAATAGGTCAGAACAAAGTTTTCGTAATCTGGTCGCGAGGTTCCGGACAGGTATCGCCTGTTGAGAGAGAGATTCTTATCGTGCGTTATCTCTCGTTGCTCCCTTTGCATGTGGAACCCTTGGAAATGAACTGTCTTTGTTATCCCTCAGATTACACCAAAAAATCACAGTTTTCTGCTGAATTTTTCTTTTAGTTACGCAGCGTATATACTTAGATATAACCACTCTGTGACTATTTACAACTTGCAAACGGAAAATTTCCAACACGAAATCGCGGCTGAAAGTAATTCTTGAATAAGCGCGGCAAGTGATGAAGAAAGATATGTATATCTTAAAATCTTAATCTTGTGCTCGTCGCACGGTCGTTCTCGTTGTTCTTGTGTTCGCTGGTGTTTACGTGCAAACACAGCTGTGCCATAATTCCATGGATAACGTTATCGCGCTACCGTAGTATCTATACAATATTGAGGTCTTGAACCTCGGCGTCTGTATAACTATTTTTACATTCTCGGTATGCTCTGTCACCGCGCGCGCGGCATCGAGAGTGGAATCCGGCTGTTGTCGAGCGGTGCACGGCCGTGGTGCAGTCCTTAGGACTCTGACCTTGTCCTATGCAAAACGATACCTTCCCGTTCTAGTCATGCTTTTAAACGGTGTACCAATTAACCGTCCACTCGGTATTGCGGTTTAATTAGTTACTCCAACGAAGACGAATAACGGACCGGCTAATCGACCATTGTTCAAAACACACGATAAATTTTGTGTTTCTTTCTAGTTTGATGTTCTATGTTGCTCTCGTTTGCTCGTACATCGGCTATGGTGTTGTCTTTATCGTTCCTCTTTCCTGCTTACTGTTTCTCACGGTATCGATGCCCATTATCGTTGAACTTCGAACGTTTACTTTCGATCTCCAGTTTTTCAGCATCGATCCGTCCATGCACCTATTACAGTGCTGCGGAATGGCTTGACTACCGATATCCGTATACTGGGTGTTTCACAACGAGCGTGAGGAATGTTGGTTGTCTGTGAACTTTTAGAGAACACACAGAGTTACAAAGTATTGTATTTACATAAATCATTACTCGGTAACAATTGAATTCATAAAAATAAGTTCTTTGTCCTCTGAGATGTTGATTATATAATAGATTATGTAGCGATGTATCTATGGTGTGCTGGCTAATGAAATAGATATATAAATAAGCGAGATATATAATAAGCGAGCATATAAATAAAGAAATTCTTACTCACACGTTTAAGTAATTATGAGAAGTTTTACTTCTAGTTGAATTTTTGTAATATGAGATAGGATATAGAAAAGTACGATAAATAAATAGTAATAAATTATATACGTAACAAGTAATAAATTGTGTTGAATGTTTGGTATATGGACTTTCGCTATTTTTCTGCTCGTTACTCTAAATATCAAAAATATAATCTAGGATTCAACATTTTTTACTTCGGCCAAGTTCACGAGCAAGGACGAACATTTCTCGCGCTCATTCTGCTTGCGATTTCTTAACCTGTTCGGAAATGGACGAATTTATAACAGTCGGAGAAAAATAATTATCTTTTACTCTTACATTATATTGATCCAAACGTTATTATTATAATTTTTCGATTATATTTGTACAAAATATACATTTACAGATATTTTTAATGGATTCGACGATATGAGAAAACAGTAGTTTGTATCTTCTTGGGATCATGGTTGAATTAAAACGTTAAGATATTTCTAGAACAATGATTAAACTATTTTCAGAGATTTTACTACTATAAGAGATATAAAATATCTCATTATCATTCTCAAATAATAATAATAATAATAATAATAATAGAACTTTTATACATAGCACAATTTCTCAAAACCTTACACTTATTTTTGCAACATCACGTATAACTATCGTAGGGTATCGCAAAGAAGCGAAGGCAACATATGATCGCCGATATAAGGAACAAAGAGCAGTGTGTTCTTTTCGAGACGTTAATTTCGACCGGCCAGCTGTTACCATTCGATATAGCGACTCCTGTATCGATAATTAACCGGCTGTTAAAAATGCGCACCCGTTCACAGCGCAAGGTTGACGTGTCAAGTTTCACGGTGTGCTCGTTGCGTTCAGATTTGATCCAATTCGCTGGTGAATTCCCCTGATGAAATTCCATCGGATAAATTTACCTATAATGACAGTATGAGCAACGGTATCTCAATGCAGAAACGCGGAAAGAATCGCTGTCAAAGTTGTTCCGTTTCCGTCGGCTAGTAGGTGTCAGCTCGTGAAGAACTTTATTGACCAACCAGGCGCATCGCGGTCGCAGAGTTAAGCCAGAGACCTCGTAAAAAGTCCCGTCTTTACGCGACGTGCTAGAAATCGTACCTTATCCCGCTGAAAATCACGTCGTTCATTTGCTAGGGAAACAACATAAATAAGAAGTGCAATTTTTTTTAGAAAATTTTACGAAATTTTCAAAGTTGGAATAGAACGTTTCGAGCAGAAAATGATTAATTCTTCAGTAGCTCAGCGAAGAAAAGATTTCCTTCGTTTACTATTTAGATAACGATACCTATGTACATATTTGGCTTTCAGGTTGGATTAAAAGTACATGTTCAAACACTTTTGAGTCTGTCTTTAGATTTTAGATTGGATTTATAGTATTTAGTATGTTTGTAGTGAATTTCTGTAGAAATCTCAAATAGATATGTTATCTTTTTATCATAGAGACGGTTTTTTTAATTTATATTTGTAAATATTATTTAATTCGTTATCAGCGGCGTAAGAAGCAAATGTATTGTGTCCATAGCTCGACGTTTATAGTTTTGCGCAAGAATATCACTTGTATTCATCAAAAAGAGAGTAGTTTGTTCGCTTAATCTTAATATTCTCGATTATAACTATCATAATTCAGCAAAGTGTACATATTACGTGCTGTTATAATAGCACAACTATGCTGTAGCTGTATTAGTTCTTATATAATATTCTTATATAATACTCTCATTAACTCAAGTAATCATATCACAGACTCGCTTGAATCGTTTTCTTATATTTGATATTTTCTCATTCTTTCGTTGCCACATCAAAGCCTAATGCTGTCTCATAATATACAAGTTTGATTATTCTCACGCAAAGTTTAAGATTGAATATTGTACAGGTTTAGGCGTCTGAAACGACCCTACCTTGCTATATCCCATTCAATGAAGTTGGCCAAAGGCGAAAGAAACAAGGACGTTCGTTTCACCAGCGTACTACGCCGGAAACGAAAGCAGAAGCGGAGAAATTTCTCGATCTTTGATCGGCCGAAAGACAAATCATCGTCTATTAAATTATTCATCTATAAATATATAGTGTAGTGGCATAAATTTTCGAAATAGCCGGTGCTCTATGTAAGTTGTCCTCGCTCGGTATATTTTTTGCACGAACTCGATGTATCCTTGAACCTTCGAGGGTCAGACATTTCGTGCAAAAAACGAACGTCCACGCGAGGACCCATGTCCGTCGGGAAGTGGATGAATTTACCAGTGACCTCTATAAATTCCACGGTGTTCGTGCACCACGGGAAGATGTCGCCCCGACTAGCGCGATTTAGCGATCCAGTGGGTCGAAACGTTCGAACCGTGGACATATTAAAATTGAAAGTCACATGTGTGCTTCGCTGGCTAGCCGATGCTTTCGTTCGAGCCACTTACATTTCTCCTCCGTCGTTATGTAATGCATTTTTCGCGCTTATGTTTGTCTGTTTTTCTGTTCGAAATAGCCGGGAAGAAATGGCCGAATTAATTCGAGTGCGCGACGCGCCTGGTTAGGCGAACTCACTGTAAATGTGGCCATTGCTTAGCATTGTATCGCGATAACTTTCACAATGGTTCCTTATTGTGGCTCAATGTTCGTACATTTATGGGGTCTTTTTATGAACATGTTATGTTTTGTATGTTATTGTTTTGGAATTTCGTTAACGGTATAACGAAACTCGACTATTATCCTTATATTGGTAAAATTTGAGGTGAATTTGAAAAATGACATGGAAGTTAGAAAATATTTAAGATACCTAGTAAAAAATTGGTATACGGCACGAATAGTGATCTTAGACGTACAATTAATGCTAATGATCTCGCTAAATATTATGGCATGCTAATATAATGAATAATCGATTAGACAAATATTTTGATAATTGGTATTTCCTGAATCTTTGAAACAACAATTTATGTTATGAAATATTTTCCAATAATAAGTTGTCGTTTTCTGGAGTATCAATATTCACATTCTTAGTTGATGCGGAATTTGCTAGCTATTACATGCTTGCATTTTTATTTAATGAATTTTATGAATGCAAAAGGTAAACACATTTAGCGTCTTCGTAATGAACATGGAAATAGTAGTTTAATATCGTTAATGTCTTTGCAAGTATGATATTTTTCAATATTCTGACGCGGACGGTTTGTAACTGAAAATATGTAACAAGAAAAGAATGTGGGACAGTAAATCGTGGCGCACTTAACCTAGTTTTTCATCGTATGATTTAAACAATATTAGCCGTGCATATAAATGATATAGGTACACGTGTGATCGCATTGTTAATTATGTATTTACTCGCATATTAATTAGATGCAATATCAATAATTCATTATTTATTATTTATCATATTCATTATTTATCTGACTGATTCGTTGCTATTGAGTTTTTGTGTTATTTTATTAACAATTAATAAATCATCTTTTTATTTGAATAAACATCCTATTGGCCTTAAAAATCAACTTAAAGTTAAATTAATTAAAAATATTTTACATTTCTTTCGTAATATTTCTAGAAATAAATTTGCAGTATCAGAAAGAGAAGTTTTTCGGTATAGATAATTATACGTTTAATTTTGGAACAATTTTGTATGTTAGTTTATTAAAAGCTCGTTAATGAATGATTATTTTTCATTGATATTTACGAGTCTGGGTTTTATTGTAGTAGATACATACTACCATTCTGTGTTGGCAGTATGGCCTTTTTATCGTATTTTTTATTACTTGTGCGCGTACCTAGTAGAGATTGAATTTCTATATACTGGGTGTACGAAAAATATGCGCTCTCTATGCGCGAATTGTATACAGGAATTTCTTATTGAAATATTTTTAGAAATTTATATGTCATTTTATTGCTTCATCAGTTAACGACTATTCTTCAAAAATATATCACATGTCAAAAAGAAAAAAATCATAAAAAAAATGACGTGGGTAACTCTAGATAGTTGGAAAGAGTTACATACTCGCGAACTTTCTTAGTTTAGGATATAAAACTCGATAAAACAGAACATTCTTCATGACTGTAGTTTTAATAGTACCAGCTTGACGTAATTTTAACTTTACCTCGGGTACGAACATTTTTACCTGAGAACAATATAATGATACCTCGATACTTCCTAATGTAACAGTCTTACAAATTCGTCTGTTCTTTTACATAAATTCACTTACTCGTGTTATTCTTCATTAAGAATGCTTTTCTCTTAAAATATGGTTAGGTGTCAGAAACCGAGCGATTTTAACCGTAATTATTTTTTATTTATTACTGCTTAGTCCGTACCTTCCGGCTTTGGACGAGCTTTCGGTTTTACATCTCTTTTACCTATTTCGCTTTTTATATATCTACCTCCCCTCTTATCCACTCTATTATATTGCACTCCCTTAATTCTTCTGTCTCTGAAACTATGGCAACTTTTGGGTTTTTGTCTCCTTGTAGTGCTTCCTTATTGTCGTTCCTCCCTGTCTTGTATCGCCCTTCTCTTCTCTATTATTGCTTCTAGTTCTGTTAGTCCTTCTCCAGTCTCGTTTAGTATTTTTTCTGTGTCCTTTGGCCTTCCCGTTATTTCGCATTCTTCTATTACATGTCTCAGGTCTTCTTCTTTCCTTTTACATAGTCTGCATCTTTTTTCTCCCTCTTCTTTCCAGTATTCCCTTGCTTTGGTCTCGTTTTCACATCTGAATCTTGCTAATATTTTTCTGCCCTTTCACTTCATCCTCCCTTCTAAATATCTTGGTAACTCTGCTCTGGCGATTTTTCTGTAATTATTTTTTATTACTAGCAATCGAATAAGCAAAGAATTATGACCAAGGTCAACAAATTTTATCTATCAACTAATAATACTTTGTGTAACAGAAAGAAGCTCTATCACGCTTACATCGTTTTTTCTTCTTAAACACATACCGTTTGCACAATTCTGCGTTATTTCCAATATTTAAAAATTCAGGCGTTATATAAACATGGAATTCAAGAGGGGCAAATAGAATTACTTTATTTGCATACTATTTGCGTGTACAAGTTGTTTTCATTAGTACTATTAAAAGCTTCCGTTGGCGACCGCTGCTATTGCCTTGAAAAAGTGAAACTTTGTCAACGTCGGTGAAATAATTCTCGTTCTGCGACCACAGGTTCTCACAGTTTCCTACAAACTTCCTACAATTTGCAGCGTACATGTGTGGTAAAACTAATTAACCAAAGTATCACAACGATGGCGGTACAAATATGACCTGGTTGCAATTCAGAAATAGCGAAAAATTGGCCTCGTTCTCCTCTTTCGCAAAATCGAGGATAGCAAATTGTCATTGAATATCGATTTATTGGCAACGTGTACAGACGGCAACGAGAGTAACAAGATTCGATACGGAACATCCTTATGGGGATTGATTTAACGTTCGTGGCCTTTTTTTAACAACATTGGCCTTATGTTCCGACCTCCGCTATTTCCGCATTTTGGTTTCTTTAAAAAGGAGATCTATCGACCTCGATTCCTTTCGTACCCGCGTTGATCTCTTGCCAGAGACGAAATTCAAGAGAAAATTAAACGTGTGAGATATAAAAGTGAAATCGAGGAGCTGAAAATTAAAAATTCCAATGTTTCAAATCCTTAAAATGCCGAGCTTTTAGAAGTGTCGAATTTTTAGATTTCGAAATTTCAAGTTTCGAAATTGCGAACCCTCGACATTCTAAAATATAAAAATTTCATATTTTTCAAATTACGAGCTTCGAGAACAGTAGAATTGCAAAATTGCATGGTTCCAGAATCGAATATGCCAAAATTTCGAACGCTCGTAGAAAGTCTCGCGGAAAATTTCTTATTGTCATTGATTAGGATAATTTTAAAGAACAATGGGTACGTCCTATTCGTGGCTTTAATTTAGCGGAGGTATAGCAGCGAAACAAGAAAATTCTGAAGCAGAGAAAGGAGAATGGACGTGCACGTTTTTCACGACGTGTTCCTTTATGCAGGATAAAAGTCATTTCTTGGTGTACGAACGTGTTATAGTTATTTGCCCGTAGAGTATGCGTTCAGAAAAGTGCACAGACTGTTGCGGGAACGGGAGCAGATGCTTTCAGAAGAAAAACGGGCATGAAATATTTCAAGATGCTGCGAATATGAAAGTTTTGAACCAAGATCGTCATCTGTGAAATTCGAAATAGACCAGCGAAGGCTATTTCGAAGTAGAAATCGGCTTGAAAATTGGAAAAAATATTTAGTTTCTCAAACCCGTGCCAATTCGTTCTTTGTCCTTTCGCAACAAGATTCAAGAAAGAAAAATTGGTCTTTTTATTATTCGATGAAAATCTAAGGGAGAATGAAGCGTATGTGACATTGTGTCGCGAAACCATAGTGATCGACTGTGGAAATTAATTTTCTGTGTGCACGCCACTCTTAGAAGCTTATTCAAGTAGATGGAGACGGTAACCGATCAATATTTTTCCAATGGAACGACTAAATTTTCGTGAAAATGTTTAGGATTTCAGATGTAAAGCGAAAGGATGAAACTAGAGTCTCGGGTTGTATGCATCTTACTATCGTTCTTCTATCGCTGCAAAAGTATGTGAATCGTCAGAACCTGACGTTACATATTGCTTTCCATGGATAGATCTTTACATGATTTTGTCCATATTCGTGTTGTCACTAAAGGGAGTTAAAAAACTGATCAACAAGTTCAGATAATTTCCTTGTTTTTCTTTTTTTTTCTTTTCTTTTTGTTAAATAAAATACGATATTCCTATGACGATACCAAATGAGATTCGTTGTATCCATAGGAGAGATACGAAGATTGTTTAATTGATAAAATAAAAAATTCCTAAATCATTATTTACCTCTTTATTCTGATGTAGAACAATCGTTCGTAATAGAGCATAAAAATTAGTATTACGAAAATATCGTTGATAATATCTTCAAGATAGTTAACGAAGTTAAACCGTAATTAAATTCTAATTGATTCCAATGTATTACAATTAAACTTTCGGAACGCCAGAAAATTATATCTAACTATACGTGATTAATCGTCGATCAAAGATTTGCTGCAATTTTATCCATTCTATCGCCTTCGATTATATTTGTATCTAGAACATTCTGTTTGAAAGGACGGGAGGCCATACATATAGACAAACACACGTCTTTATAGTGAGTATGTATATTATTTCGTGCGTGTGTGTGTGTGTGTGTGTTTACGAAGGACTCAGATACCTACGCATCTCGTGGGTAATCCATCTTTTCGAGGTGGAAAAACGATCGAGGATCGTTGGAAGTGCAAAAAAAGTATTTCAAGGGCTCCTCTGCTCGTTTGCAGAATCCTGGCCACTTTTCCTTTCACATGAACCGCGATGTCTGGCAATGTAAGAAACCTAACCATTTCTACGAGCAACGTGATTACCCGGTTACCAGCAAAAACTTGCCAAACTAATGGGAAAAGAATAATAAAGTGACAATGAAACGGTTCGAAATATTAGTTGTGCGAATTAATTCTTTTTTCTTTTTTTTTTTTTTCTTTTCTCTTCTGACAAATAAATTATATCACATACATTTGCAGAGAATAAAGTTATTCTACGCTTGTAATTCGATCGTTGCTGCTCGTTAGAACAGAAGCAAAAATCTGACACGATAATTCCAAGACCGCAATTTTAACGCATCAACGTTTACAAAGTGAATTTTATCCACAGTCTTCTCAGAACGTAAATTTTCCATCAAATTTTATTCGAATGTTCGCTAAAGCTCGTAATTGAAGAGGCTGTCTCCAATTACGAAACATCGATGCATATTATCGTTGTTCGTTTAATGGAGCATATGATTCGGAGCTAAATTTGAAGCGTTTAGTCGCGAAAAACTTCTTTCCTTGCTCTCCTACATTTTTCCCCGGATTTTTCCGCCGTGTCTGTAAGTTATCGTGGAATTAGCTTCATTATAAAATTGAGGACGCTTTTGGAACGGTTTAAGCGTCTCGGTTAAGCGATTTCTGAGAAGCGTGCAATTATATCGCGCTGTGAGGGAGTAATTTCGATAAGCATCGATTACGAGAGACTTCTTTTTCCAGCTGCTCTTTTTTTCCCGCTTTTTGTTTCGGAAGAGACCTCGTTACAGTTTTATGATCGCGAATAGAGGAATCGTTACATAAACGCGCTGCTAGTAGACCATAAATTCTCGCCAGCGTACTTTCTCGTTGTGTTTTAGCCCAGAAAATTAATATTTCACTGCCATGATTATCGAATTGATGATCGAGATGTTTAAATGCAGTAAATTAGTTTGTTGCAAATTTTCTTGCAAAATATATGTGTATATATAAACGTATACATGTTTTCCCTCAGTTTCTTATGAATATATTCATTTATCGCGTATTATGTATTGAAGTTATCCATTGTAGTATCATTGATATTATCTATCGTACTTTCGTAATAAATTGTTTTAGTTAACGATAATATTAATAGCAATATATAATACGTTTTTCAACACGTGCTTACATAAAAATATAAATCCATAGCATTTTAAGCATCAGTGAAGTATGAGACGTTAGAGATACGATATTACGATAAATACTTTTACGAATCGTCAACAAGGATTAGAAAATTGAGATATGAAAACCAAGAACTATCGATAATTACCAAAAATTTATTGCCCGTATAAATTATTAAATTAATCTCCGATCGATGGTTTAATGCGACAACAAAGATGCGATCTGCGTACGTACCTGATGGCATTCTGCCCTTTACGATAGCGCGTCTGCAACGAGGAGAAATTAGAAATGCAAGTTAAATGGACAATTAGTTGATTCCGATTGCCAAACATTTTCCTGAATCGACGAGCGTTGTGGTAAACACGTAATTAGCGATTAACATCTCTGTGATTTAATGGTTCGCGGCCTCTAAAATTCAATATCTGTTAACCGATCACCGGTGCCGTCGATGCAGGAAAAGCTCTAACTCAATTTCGACGTTAATATCGCAGAAATTTCCTGCCGAATACTTGCTCGAGGGGAAACAATCACATTTTGCGGGTCATAATTTCTCGCGATCGTTGCAAACAATTTCGTCGCTGCTTCTACACGATACTTGCAAGCATGTGACTTTCCATGCAGGTAAAAACCAATTTCAGTTAAATTGCCAGAGATACTTGATCCTATTTATACGTCGCTATTGTATAATACGTTGGGTAAATCTTCTACGAAGGTCGTTGCTGTTCGGTTCTGTCAGATTTCCGTGTTCGGCTTAGAGAGAAGAATGGCTGTGATCGCAAGCCAATTCTTCTTAAGTATACACAGAGATTACTAATATCCATGTACAAATATTTCTACAATATACAATTGTAGAAGACTTTTAAAATTTTGTAAACGTTGTTCTACGCATCAAATTTCCAGGTGACCGTGAAAGAGCCAGGGATTATAAATATCGCGTCAATGTGTGTAAAATGTTCGCGTTCTTCAACTTCTTTTATTTCCCTTGTAACGTCCAACTTTGTCTTGAAACTCATTTTTCGTGTCTCAATGTACAGCTTGAAAAAGCAGTTGAAACTGGTTATCTTATTCATATGCTGAAGAATGCATCCTCTAAAATTAGGTTCGATTAATTACGCGAAAAGAAGCGAGAGAACGCGCGGTTTGAATTATTTCCGCGAGAAAAACATCGCAGAATGGAAATAACCCAAGCGGGGAAAGAAACGAATTTTCCCCTGGAAAAAAGTTTGTGGGTTATATATCACGAAATTTTGGTCGCATGATGGTCTGTGCGAAGCAAGAGGATGAATGACACTGTTGAAGATTAGTAGGAGTACTTTTTTATTTTTGGATGGAATATATTATAGTTCGGAGCGTAGAAAGTATTTTAAGACGTGAAATATGGCTAGGAAGAGTTCGAGGTGAATAAGAATTTGTGAATGAATCATGATATTGGTAGTAGGACTAGTTTACTATAAAATGAACGATATCGTAGGAAGCAAGTTTTGTAAACAGGCAAGTGGTGAAAATGTTTGAGACGAATGGCAGATGAGATAATACTGTGGTAATAATCGATACGGATCATCGTGAGAAAATATTCGCCACAACACAAGCGTTGGTGTTAAAAATTACGACGATTTAATAAAAATGTTATTCTAGCGATGCTAATCTATCTGATATATGAGAATTTTTAATAAACAAGAATTTCCTCCTTACAAGAAAAATATTCCATATGTTGTCAATATAATACATTAGAATGTTCTGCAATGTATCTCCTAGATTTATAGATAGAATTCGCCTCTTAGAATTTGAACATTTCTAAGGAATCGGAATAAACAAGTAAATTAATTCCAGCACTCTGAGCTAAGTTGCACAATAACTATAAAGTAAACAGTACGACACACGGAGAGTGGCCTTTGATGAAATCAGACATTTAAAAAATAACGTAATTCACGCTGATATACGATCCATTTAATGTCTTTTTTTAAGAATACACGTTATATTCACGTTAATTCGATCGATAAACGTGTATTCGACTGAATAGAATGTTGGAAACGATCGGTTTGATGTGCTCAATAGCTTCAGATCCTTATCTGGATGTACATATAGCAGACTTCAATGGTAAACAGTTCTGTGGAATTAGTTACAGCAGTTCAGTTTGTTAGAAGCAGCTTTGAAACACAAAAACGACCATAACTCGAAAACCAGGTCAGATAACCATTCGTATTCCTCGTGAATTTCGTTTCATTGACTTTAAACGATGAACATACCCGTGAAATGGATTTCTGGGATGGAGGAATTTTATGCAAATTCTGTATGCGCAGACCCTTGTTTGAATATTTCTGATGATGGCTAGGATCTAAAACAAATTCTTGTACGATATTAAAGCGTAACGTACGGAGAAAACAATATCTATTTTGTCTATATATTTTGCAAATAATTAACCAAACTCTCGTAAAACGCGTAGTAAATATTTTTGCTACGTACGATGATTTTTCAAATTCCATTTCCAATATTGCCACGAGCTTTATCAGATATCAAATATCGTGTCGCACGAACGAAAATCATTGGAACCGGATATTTCGAAAATTACGATAAATCTGAAAGAGGGAAAGTACATTCGAAAATTCGTCGTACACGTTGGATGCATTGGAATTTCATTCCTGTGTGATATTTAAATGAAAATTCATCGCATACGCGACACGAGAATAATGATATCACTGATCTACTTTTTTTTTGGCGCACGAACTTATTTAAATTGCTAAGTACTTTGTAGGTGTATCCTGAGAGGTTTCGTTCATTAATCATAACTAGAAAAGTACAGCTTGAACAATTCGCGTAAATCAAAGAGATGTAATTAGCGGAAGCTTTGCGCGGACATTTTATCAGTTTGAAATTCCTGTTTTGTTAATCAATCCGATATTCCCGATAAATTCTTATCGAAGGATTAACGAACTAATATCCGCGACGAAATAAAGGCGGAGAGAGAACTTGGTCGTTGGATCATCGAAAGAATCATCGACGATTACCGAACGCTGTCCAATTTGCTTCACGCACGAGCAAACGCGCGTTATTCCGTGGAATGAAGCATCGAAGCAAAAGCTACACCTAAAAATATTTCATAGGCGTATATTTAACACTCGATTGCACCCAGACTATTCATGTTCCACTGTCGTTTCCAATGATCGAGCCAGCTATAAGAAATCAGCTGTTCGTGATGGAATATTTATTATCAGGCGACGATGAAAAATGTCGTTGGAGACGATCGCTATAATAGTACAGAATATCCTAGTCACGGGACATGTAAAATTATTTTTCTTTTTTTTTATTATATTGTTTATTTTTTTTAATTTTACAATTTGTCCAGTGGGACATTAGGTAAAATGTTATAACATACGAGACATGTAAAATGCAGAGAAAATTACTAAAATGCTACCATATATTTCTAAAGAAACATTTAAATATTGGTTTATGATTGATTTTGTGTAGACTTACGACTACAAGTCATCTATCTCTTTTAAACCTGACCGAGGTTTGCTCAAGCCTGTCGCGTGAATATCGTCACATACACGTCAAACATCTTGTTGTATTTACATTGACAGAGCAAAGAGTTTTAAACGAAAGTAATTTACACCGTCGTGCGATAATAAAATTCATTCAAGGAATAGAACATTATATTCGTATAATTTGAATTAATATAACTGAACGTACAACGTGATATAATTGAACGCGTGAAGCTATTTTATAATTAGAAAGCAATAAACGTGAAGTATATAATTATACCTATCAGGATCGAATAAGCCTTTGCCGTCTAAAGGCTAGATCTATTTATTTTCGTCTCGTTTTATTAATATACTACTCTCCTAACAGCGACGAATCTATTGAACCGAAACCGTTCGATAGCAGGTTCGAGTTTGCTTCAAGTAATCAGCTTCGTGTCGATTGTATTATAATTACTGGGACACCTCGTACAAGAGGGATATCTGCTCATCTGAATCGTCGTTCGGCCCAAATAAAATAAAAGGAGGCATCGCCAAGAGGTAAAAAAGGAGAAAACGAAAGATTCATAACGTGACAGAAGGAGGAAACAAAGAATGCGAGCCGAATGGGTCGACGTTCAAAGACATGGGAGGAGTTACGTGACAAGACCTAGTTCAGATTGTCTTCAGGCTAATCACGAGTAATTAACTGAAACGAGGTTAGGATATTAAACTCACGTGGATCGCGCGGCGCTGGCTCACATGATGCAACGGCATAATGGTTTCAGTGGTGTCCGCGCGTATTCGTGAACGAGAATGCGCCGCTCGAGCGTTTCCCCAGCAATTTATCAGGAATTTTTTCCCGCACGGTGGAGCACGTCGATGGTACCGATTATAAGGTACGCTGACACAAGACAAACGTTTCTCGTGTCTCGTGTACACTCTGGGAATTTTGCTTCATTAGCGGAAACACGGTATCGACGAGTGACGTAAACCAAAGTGTGGAAACGCGGATTCATTGTTGGTCTGGGCCAATTAAAAAATTCTACCAGTTCCACGGTGTGATCCTTTCTATCGTCCCGATCGTTATCTCTTTCATTGCTTTTTGTTACAAGCTGCTGCGATTCTATGCCAGGCGATATACCTATCGAAAATATGGAATACAAATATTTTTTTACCATGCTCGTCGTTTTCGATCGAATCGAATTTGAAAACTTGTTTCGTTATACCGTTGTGACCGGACGAAAGTTTGAAATTGAAACCGATACGAAGGTAACTTTGCGCTAGTGATTTACCGAGTGCGCTGAATTAGTCCCAGTACCGGCGAAACTTTTTTACAAATTTTATTCTAAATTTTAGACAGATAGTTTTTAGCTTGCGAATACAAGAGAATTTTTTATTTCGAACACGTCGACTGTGGCATTCAGCTATCGATATTTGCGCACAGCAAATAATTTTGACATTTTGTCGCATTTTTCTTCAAGAAAAATTGGACAGTGAAGCTGAAAGCTACGCTAATATCGTCGAAAAATATCTGAATTTTTCGTTTCGTCGTATTTATGAAATATGGTTCCCAAACATTGTTCGATTTTAGTTTATCTAACTTTAGACGCTGCGAAATAGTGAACAATTTTAGTTAGGTCAGTTCGGCTTGGTTTCGTTTTCTGTTCGGGCACGTCCACTCTGCTGTGTTTACGTATTACGCGTGTAATGTTATGCTCAACGTAATACACATACGGAGAAAGTAACAAGTTTGCCATAATTGCCGATTTCCCTATTCCGGACTGAAAGGAGGTTAAGGTTGATCGGTGATCGAATAGGTCCGGAGAGAGTGTCCAGTCGGTTTCCTTTTCATGGTTCCCCATAATCGTTGCATAATCCCACGACGACTTTGTTTTGGGCTTTTGCTATCTCTTTCCAATGATCTAGGAAAGTTCATGTAGCTACGTATCGAATTTATATTTTTACTGCATCATTTTTGATAATTTAGGAAAATTATACGAAAAAGACACATACTATTAGAATATTATAAATTTATTGTAAACAATATATTTAAAACATTGCATGCTAAATCGTGTTATTTAAAATGATAATTAATTTAGATGAATGGCAATTACCAGCAAAATTCCTTTTGTTATACGATACTTTTTATTACATTCATTCATATTTTATTTTCATTCTCGATAAATTTTCTTGTATATGTAGCAGGGTCGAGTCTGATGAAAAAGTAAATGAAATTTTGCAAGTAAATTTTGAACGTTACGGGTCATCCGATCGTTCTATTCGTATTCGTAACGTGTAAAATTATAAGAGGGGTGTATAATCTATAATTTGTCACCTGTTTATTCGTTAATATTATCAGCTAGTAAACGATTGTGCAAGAGGATCGAGCACCCCCGTCGTAAAATCATGAAAGTTACGTTTCGTCAGAAATCAGAAGTTTATGAATATTACGAAGATATTCGTTATCTTCGTAAATCTTTAAAAACGATGGATTTAAAAGCAATGTATTTTCGCTATTCTCTCCAACTTCGAATTTTTCAATTTCTGTGTAGCCCGAGTTTCGATCAAACTAACCACCTTCGTCGTAAAATCATGGAAGCAACGTTACGCCAAACAATTCTCATAAAATCTGGCGTTGGACGAATCAAAAGTGACACGCAGAGGCAGTCGCATGTCTGTGAAATAAAAGGTAGGCGGGCCTTCTCCAGACTCGGATAGAAAAATTCGGTTTACAAGCGATCAGTCATCGTACGATCGCTTTATAGTCTCGTCGAAGGTAGCGTTGGATGGCTGGCAGCGTTGTCCAGATCGTCGAATAGCGTGAATCGTCTCGATTAAACAATAAATATTTAAACGAATCGTGATATTGCACAGTGTGTTTTGCAGCGTGTTGTAACGGTGGGCGTGATATTCCATGTGTACGTTTGAGTGACACAGTTTGCTCCTTATCTTTTGTGTATACGTGTACTGCGACAAAAGTCGACAATGATAGTTCGAAGAAACGCTTTGGTGTAACAAGTGAGATACATACGGTTTGGTGAGTTTCATTTAAGAACTGCGTATAAACGTGGAAATGATAAATTCCATGTTTCCTCTTTCTTTCTGAAACATTTGTAACCTGACCATGTTTTCGTTTTTATTAATCATATTTCTGCGCGAATTTTTGATTAATCGTGTTAATGGAAGCGTTTATGTTTTCTGCCAAACATTTTCACGATTCGTCCATTTCGTTGTCTTTGTCCGCTTTGTTCGTTCTAATTCGCTCATCTCGACAGTTTTTATTTTATTTGAATTCACTCGTCACGTTATCTCCATGACAAAATTGTCGAACCTTTTTAAGGTAATTGCACCTGATATCGAACGTTGCTTTTACGCGTATTTTCATGACAGAATATTCTCTTAGGTCTGCATGTCGATTATTTACCTCCGTAACACGATAAAACATCGTGAAAAGGAAAATTTACGCGAAGCGTAGATGTAACACGAGAACGTTGTGTATCATCGATTTAATTTTCACATTTCGGTGTTTGCGTCACGAGCGTGATTAATCGACCATTTGGTGCTATTTTTCTCGAGAATAATGTCGCTCGTCCGTTTAAGGAAAGTAGCCAATTTACAAAGTTTTTCGAGGTCGAGTTTTTCTTTTTTGGCTACCTATATATTTCATTATTTGCCTGGGCTGTCCGAATCGATATTAATAATAATAACCATTTCGATGGAATTTTTGAAATCCTGGTTCTGGTTTCTGTCTCCGTTGCAGAAATTATTTATGGGAATAATTTTCGATATTTTCTTTACCACTCCAAGATACTTATTTTTATTATTCATATAAGCAACTCGTATTCTCGTCGCGATAATTTTATAAAGTAGAGCTTAATGGGAACTACGTCGCTACTTTGTAGAGGAATTGCGATATTTAATACCGGAAATGGAATATTCTACTATTTCGAGTTCTAGAACATTTCAGAAACTTGCTAACCGTATGGAATCTCGTATTTCACGCCGAATTTCATCCGAAAGACGTTCGATCCTCGACTATATCCCCTTCTCATTACCTAAGTGCACGTATTTCACCCGTTTCAAAATCGATTTTCACCAAATCATAGTCAAACGTTGTTCTACGATTTCGAGTGCGCCAGCTATCTGTATTCTGCTCATATTCCGAGTTTTGCTTTTGTATCGGGAAATGAGACATATTGTAAGCATTGCCGTATTTATAGTTCCTTTGTTTCATCTTCCATAAGAGTCCTAATAAGATTCCTAATAATAGTTCTCCTAGAATAAGAGTCCTAATACGCTAAAATTTCAGATCAATTTTACCAAACAACAAAATACATTTGTCGTTTATGAAATTAATCGAAATAAATTATAGTAGAATCGTTACATGTTACCCGTTAATGTGCCGTGTTTATGTCTACTCACGTACGGTGTACGTATTTTCGCTAGTTAAATACGTTCAAAACCGGCGATTTGACTAGAAAACTCGGAATGTTGGACGGCGTATTCGAACGACCAGTGGAACTCGCTTATACCAGTCGCTCACTCTGTCAGAGAAAGTCACTGGTTGCCGTAATCCACTGTTTTCTCTCGGCAATTCCGTCGTAGGTCGAGGTTGAGGATAATTTATCGGATGGCTGTGTACGCGAGCTGAAAATCGATGCCTGGAATCGATGGAGTAATAGCGACTATAGATGAAAAATCGCAGATGGAAAATTGCAGATGGAATATCATCGAACCAGAGTGAGAGAGCTAAGATGGAATTTTTCATTGAGAAAAGACGCATACGTAGATAGATAGAAAATTTGGAACGTTATTCGATCGTAAGGAAATAACAGCGATCGTTTATATGCGCGAATTCGCTCGAAATGGTGGCCATAAAATGGTAACGGTGACGATGGTTATACGGTCGAAATGGACGTATGGCCGACATGATCGTCATTAAGAATGAAATGTTACCGGACCGTTACAATGACAACGCTTAAATACCGCCAGTGAAGTTTTCCCCGTAAAGTTAACTAATCGCCACGTTTAATTCCGTGGGCTCAGTGCTGTTCCATTCGAATTCGCCTGTCTTTCCATCTTTCTACGAATAGCGTAGACATTGCGAGCTACCGCGCTGGGATCATTTTGCAGCTTGAATTCCGAATTGTTGGACTTTATTATTTCTTCGCAGAAAAATAATAATTTATTTGCATCATAATTCTTGCGATCTAAGAAATAATAAGATAATCTTGTTCTGAATTTTGAATTTTAGCTTTTGGATTCTTAGGGTTCTTAGATTCCCTGATTCTTTGATTCTTACGTTCTTCACTTCGTTTCTAAGGATATAACAAATACAGTGATCTACAGATACCTTTTGTAGCTGCTGTATTTGGCCTATAAATCACGTTACGAGCGATAACATTACAAGGCGAGAGATTAATTAAACAATGGTCGATCGTGTGGCTCACCAGAGTCCTTCGGTCGACCTATGAAGAAAAGAAATGTCGAAGCTCAGCGGGGTAGCCTGGTGTTAAAAATAATTCGAACAACTGTTGAAGAGGGACGGAAGGTAAAGGGCCTCCCACGTTATTTCACGAGCACTTACTCAAGAATCTCGCACGACTCTGGCATTAGGTTGGTACATATGAAATATTATTCCCATGGTAAAACTTTAACCACAGTGTGGCTTCCTTAAAAGGTGTCATAAATTTCACAAATCAAGAAACTGAAACAAGGATAAAAATAGAGCAGAGAGAATAAATATAACGCGAGAAAAAATGTTTGTTTTGGAAACGTGTTCTAGTCTTGATACTCGGTATCGGTTAATTATTGGCGTTATTTTCAAGCAACAAGACACGAAGGATATTGCGTTTCTTCGGAAGAATATTTACTCCTTCAAAAATATCGCGTTTGAGCAATTATTGCTTGTTAGGAAACTTTCTGTATCTCGTCCTCGCTTCTTTAATAAACTTGTAGAAGAGATTAAAAATGTATTATGCTTGGGTCAATGATAATCGAATCTCTCATTTATCAGAAATTCTCCCTGATATTCCTATATTTTGCCAGTTTACTCCATAAGCTAATTTACTGCTACGTTTATTGGTGTAAAGTAAAATCAACCAGTTTGGTGAATTTTCTATTAATCTTTTTCAGCTTAAACGATTAATTTGCAAGAATATTCTTTATAGCGTACATAAGCCAATTAAATTAACGGACTGTCTATCCCGCACAATCTACCATTCAGGTCGGACCTATCATTAACCTAATTAAAACTGTACATTTGACACGGATAAAATATATCGCTGGTTACGTAACTACGCTCTCATTCATAAGCATTAAAAGATGGTCGCAGAAAATGAAACATCGTTAAGAAACCGTTGCGTGGACTTTCAACACATTTTTTACGGGATCCTGTTTCACCATAGAAACACTTATCTATTACGTCTTTCTCGACGTTCGTACATCGGAATAAATAGAAAGAAAAAAAAATCAATTACGATCATTTATAATAGAGAAAAGTGGGACATGGAAATTATCGTTTTCATTGGAAGCTTGAAAAAGCAAAGAGAAAGTAATTATTTTTCTTAAGCTCGACTCGGATACGTTGCGTGTAATCTTTTATCTTCGTGGCAGTTGTATCGTTATGATTTACGAGCGGATAGATAAAGTGTTTCACGCGTTGCTTATGTTTCGTCTTGCGACGAGCCTGATCAAGAAAACAGAATTTACGCTAGCGCTTAGAAGCTACGCGCACACATAAATTGTAGGCAAGTTTATGGAAGATAAAAAAAGACGATACCTGGCTACTTGAGACCTGCGTATGGTTAAAACGAACTCCCACGATACCTAGAGAAAGTGGTAAATGCTGTCTTTCACCGCAAGGTTGAGACGGATACATAAGACTTTGTACGTGAAAATCAACGCCGATTAATGAAAACGTAATGCCTGGTTTATGCCACGAACCGTGATGAAATGCGAGTTAATTGGAAGCTTCTATTAGACATCGAGATACGTAGAATATCATGTACAGCAGTCGTAAACATTAAGTTGTACAATTCGTTGTGTATCGTTTAATACGATTTACACGCTACGAAATAATTATGGATATCTTTCTTGTTATTGAAATTCCTACCACCGTGTAAGAACACATATTGTTATTAGTTGAAAGAAGAAAACATTCTTTCGCAAGCTTTAAAGAAATTTCTCTGAGCAAGCAAAAGGAAAATTAAAATGATCGATTGCGTAACGTTCTAAACGTTAGATTTTAAAAGATTTTAGCACTGCTTTTTTTCTTTTTCTTTTTTTTTTTTTTTTTTTTTTAGAATAATTAGTTCCATTGATCGCACAGTGGTTTAGATACAACGTTGATATTTGAAGCTTTAGATTGCTCGCTATTGCAAAGCAAAAGAAGAAACATAACAACGATTTCGAGATACATTTTAGTTATTGGATCAATTCGATAATTCCACAATCTCGTATTGCAAATATGCGCACTCCAGAAAGATAGAACATTTATACCTCGCAGAGGGAATAATAGGAAAAAAAAGAATGGATATATCCTTTAACTCGGAACAGCAGAAACAAGTCTGCCGAAGCTGGTTCCAACGGCGAACATTAATTATCATCGATCGTTCGCGTATCTTTCCTATAACGAGTTGTAGCCAACTACGCAAATGAAACAGTATTTTGGTTGAATTGACGTCGATACGATAAGCGGACCCGCGTGCCACGTACAAACGCCTATAAAGCACTATAAGGTTGGCAGACTGGGCCGCATAATTTCGCCTGGCACCGCAAGACATTGCGATCAGGAATTAGCATTGTAACAGCATTATACAGAGCATTCTGGCGAGCTTCCAAAGGCACCGAAAACCCTTGATAGAGTGCACGTACACCGATCAAAGAAAGCGAATAGAGCATAAATTCGCAAAGCGTGGGCCAGCAGCTGATTTTAGGTGGATTACGTTAAATATTAAAATAAGAGAGTAGTTTGCATGTTCGTTAGGACAGACATTTACCTATCGAGGATCGTATATAGATAGGCTTTGTGAAAAGGAACATGACAAGCATCTTTGCGAGGAACAGCATGGTAATTTGTAATAAACGCTGCAGGATGTCTGTTCGATATTAGGACTACCGCTATTATTACAACGAGTTCGACGAAATCTTATCAACGAAATTCTTCCGATATTTGTAACGTATAAATTCTATCGATTCTTTCGACGAAAAGATAAATTCGATTTGCGAAGAAACTGTATTTTCCGTTTCACAGTATACACATCTTTTAATCGCTTAATTAGCTTCGTTCGTATCTTCGGCGAAACGAGAGTTCATCGTAATCGTTTAACAGGAGATAATATAATCATTGCTTGTTAATTTTCTCAATTATTGCCACCGTTCAATTACATCTCCGATTTATAATACGAACTTCTCGGTATCTTTTTTATCGTGACTCATTCATGTTCGATGGTAATGTCACACGGAAGCGGACTCGACGAATGCTTTACAGTTATATTCCTCGTTTATTTTGGTACGTTTGAGGTCTCATTGAGCAGCGCCGCTCGATTCATTCGGTAAGAATTTTTCCTTCAAATTCAGGCCGATGTAACTGTTAGTCTCCACGCGAAGGTAGCTGATATTTTCATACAAGCTCTTCCTCGTACCTGAACATATCGAATTTTCAAATTGCTCTTCCATGGAAGACAGAGTAGCCTCCGTTATACAATAATTTCATTCCTAATTCAATCCTAATCCCGCTCATTTCACGGATCTCACTATAATCAATGTAATATCGCAGTTGAGAGAATTAATACGTCGATAATTCTAGAAATTCGTAATCGCAAGGAAACGACAAAACGTTGATACCTGTCAAGAATCTCCACTTAACTAAATTGCCACGTTTCATAAGTTGTCGTAATCTACTCGACCATTTTAATTGGAACGTAAATATAGAATCTATGTAATTTTCTCTTGAAAAAAGCCGAACATTAACGACACATCGTCGACAGTAGACTACACGGTGCATTTTATTGTAATTATCCGTCGATCGTGGAAAGAGCCAGACGAGATCTTCCTCCTCGTACCATTAATTATTCCCCGGTCTCTTTTTTCGACTTATCGTACGTAACGAGTGGAGCTGTCGATACCAGAGTGAAGAAATGCGATTGTTTACCCGCTATTTTACGTTCAGTTTCGCTATCGCGTCATTCACGCGGATGGTTCCCGCTATTTTGTCGTTATTCCGTTATGAGACATGGCGAGCTAGAAAAATTACTTGCATTATTTGGATATTTATTACTATCGCTTATTACCCGATAAAACGATCTTTTATCAGCTCCGTAAATCAGTCTCATACGCGTCAAAATTTCGTAGCTTCCTATGGCGACTGTGTACTGCGCAAACACAGGCTGAGAGATACGATTCTATATCGATTACCTTAGAAACGAGTACATAGAACATAATGAATCGATGGAAAGATTCGATGGGCGCGATTAGATTTGTCGCCGCGTGTGATGTTTTTGTTGCCTCGAGCGATTGAAAGGTATATAACATAATTGCGTGGAGCTTTGAAAAAGACGTAGAAATGACGGTAGAGATACCAGCGAGGTTATATACTGATGCTTTTAGGCGATTTAGCACGTACCAATTCTCTCTTTGTTCGTTAATTAAATGTCCTGAAGTTCGATGGCAACCTAAAAATTCGAATATCCAGTATACAGCGAAGTAAAACAGAAATACAATCAATAGAAATATTTGTTCGTTTAATTTTTATGTCTGCTGCTCTGTTTCCATTAATCTCAACTTTCCTCGTTACTCGTTTCTATCTTTTTGTCACACAAGCGCAATTAATAATGGCTCGATCTGTCTGTACATTCTCTTTTCTCATAAAATATATCACTGGTTAACGCGAGGTCAATGGAGATGAAATTTATTATCACCCTTGAGTGCATTTCGTTCCTTGTATATTCGAGATTGGTTATAAATAAAGAAACGTGTCTCCCTTATGTTGAAACGTTGAACAACGCGTCCGAAGGAGACGAAAGCCGATGGAGGACGTTCTGATAATAACCCTCGCGACAACACCAATTTCGTTGTCAGATGGAACACAGTTTTCGAACACGTCGGTATGCCAAGGATATGAAAGAATACAGTTTATTGTTACTGTCGACTATATTTTCCGTAAAGCGACGAGTCTGTTGAAAGCGCCCGAGGTTGTACAATTTTAAGAGACACGGATAAGACAGATCGTTTTCTTCATCGATTGTTTACAGTTGCACGAATCGTTGTAATACGCATGTTAACGACTCGTCGCTCGAAATCACAACCTTCAACAAATATCGCTCTGTTTTAGAAAGCGTTGAGCAGTCGCAATGTCCGATTAAATTCTTGTCCAATCATCGTTTACAAAGATACGATTGACGTTAAAGCATAAAAAAAAATACGACCTGCAAGCAAGGACGTTTGCAAATACGTATTACACAAATCATATTTGCCGCAAACACGCGCAGAGATTAATCTTTTTACAACAATTCACGTTAGCAACGAGTTAGTCTTCTAACTCGTAAATATAAATATCCTGTAACCATAAAGATTTCCAGATTTCGTTCAAATTTTACCGATACGATCGATCACGATAGTCGTCGTATCCCGTTACGGTAAACGAAAACGAGATACAAAAATATAAAACACGCACAATAGCGTTTGAGTTCGCGCGAATCGCTATTATTCGCCATATCGCAAATCTGAACGTTGTTTCGAGACAAACATCGTCGCGAGCGAAACGAGTGCTCGCAGCATCTACGAATAGAACCGAGAACCGAGAAGGTCGGATCACAAAATGAAGAAAGCGTGTTCACCAGGGCAAATCCTTGGGGGAAAGAAACATCGTACTGTTATGGAAACATTATCTCGGCCCTTATCCGATCCGAATAAGCGAAATTATGGCTGTTTCCCATTCAGTGCCGATCTAATCCGCTTAACCTGACGAGAGAATCAACGGGCAGAGTTACGATGTCCGCTTGAGAAGTCAGGAACGTTAAGACACCGAGTCAAACGGTTCTTTCGACGTGTTTGTACCTGTGTCCTCGTTATCCTGCCCGCGGCTCTCTATGTAGGTGTTTCCTGCGATATGATCATCGAGATACACACAGATCTGCCTTTGATTTCCAAGGAAAGCCTGGTTTCTGTGCGAGCCGAAACGGAGGGAACAGGTCAACCGCTGGGAACAAATTGTCTGATCTTAAGATTATTTACGACTATTTCTTTCTTAATGCGTTTTTTCTTTTTTTTTCTTTTTTTTTCTTTTTTTTTTCTTTTTCCTTTTCTGAGAACAATGTAGTTTGGAGAAAATATTTGTACTTGCGTTAGCCTGTTTTCTAATCTTGTCTACGTTCCTATGGATTCCTCCGTAAGATCGTATACTTGAAAACTTCCTTATGACATATTTGTGAGATTAGATGTCCTGTTTGTGATTCGTCGTTCGATCGTGTCATTAGCAGTGGAATTAATAAATAGCCTACAACCAACGTTTTTATAGAAACGTTATTATAGATCGATAACGGTACGTTTTAGAGGATTCGAATGATTTTTTATAAAATATGTAGACGAAAGCTTGCTTTCCCCTTGCGTCGTTTGCTTTTTCGTATAACCTTCCATTTCGATATCTCTGATAAAAGTTTCATACTTCGATCGTAGTTCGAGTATTGGTACGTTGCGCCTTGGATCAAAGAGCAAAGAAATGACAAAATAACTCCTGTCAGTATCGATCGTCCTCTTTTATTTTTTCGTTCTTCAAAATACCTGGTCGATATTGTCGTGAAGCGTGTTCGCCTATGTGCTCGATCGTTTAACAGCTTCGAGTGGTACAGATAATAGTAAGAGCAGCAAAAGAAGATACGCACTCTGTTTCATAACGTAAAATCCCTCGACTTTCGAATTCAATGACGCTCGCGATGCCAATTCGATTACGTCAGTGAGTCCTAGCACACCTTGCACGATAGCACTCGAAAGGAACGGTTTAAAGAACGATACTCGCAGCCGGTTCTGTCTTCAGCTTGATTTCCTGTGTACACGTAATATTTTATGTATAGTAACAAGATTGCAAACACTATTCTCGTGTAAAATTAAAGAAGCCACATGCAAGCCTGGTTGGGTCTGCCCCGTTCTCAGAACCAGCGGAACCGTCGACAATTTTTATTGCCCGATCGATCGAACCGATCAACGCTCACGTCAATACGAGTATAAGATAGTATTCTAGATTGGTTTTCTCTTTTCTAGATTATTGAAGCGAGATGAATGTTATTCAGGTGACGCGATCGTAATGGGCTGAATATGCTTTCTAGAATTTCGCTCGCGTACATCGAATCGTTCTATAGTACTTGGGCAAGAAATCGTTACCAGATTGCGAACCTTTATGCAAATATTTGCGAATACTCGTCGAGTAAACTCGAGAGAAAGAAACACGAAACATAAGATATAACGTTACTCGTTAATGGCGCTACTCGTTAATAAACCCGAAGGCTTTCCAATCTCTTGCGTACTTGGATACTCGTGAGTTAAATGTTGGCGTCTTCCGGGCTTCCCGCGAAGATGATTTAACGTAGTAAACAAATTCGCGGATATATGAAAATACAAAAGATTCTGTGGGAAAATCGCGTCTTTACTTTCATTACGTAAATCAAATTCATAAAATTCGAAAGAAACGAAATAGAAGAATATGAAGAACGATAATAGGTACATATATCCGTGTAAAATTTTCTGTCCAAAATAACCTTACAGACAATGTTGCAAAGTTTCTCGCTCTCTTTTACAAATCCCTACAGCAGGTGTCAGCCGTAAGTGACCCAGTGGTAAGAAGAATACTAAGATTTTCCAAAAACTGATGTCCCACTTCGTAGCTCGTTCGAACCGCCTACGAAGCGACAGGCAAGTCACATTCAGGATTTGCGATCCATCTAGAAACGTTTTATACGCGTGACCTCATTATCCTGCCCACGATTTCTTAGCGGGCTCGAGTTTCCTACAGAACGATCCCGGCGATTACGCTCTCTGAACGAGATCGAGATCTCACAGTCTACAGCGACTGACCTCGCTCTCTTCCAGATTCTAACGTCCTACCGGGGCTCGATGTTAATTTTACAGCAGCAGTTTACAGCGTTCGATCCGTGTAGCGCGTACAATAGCTGGTCAAAAGATGGTCAACCGTGTAAATTGGTGACAGTAGACAGTTTTTATCTCGTTCTTCGACGTAACTAACCGTATTTCGCAATACAAAGGAGAAGCTGGTTATGGTATGGAAGCAAAGTGAATAAGAAGGACGCGGAGGAGATTGGAGTTGATACGTTTAACTGAGCGGTAGACTGCGGATCTTTATGCATTTATGCAAAATTGAAAAATGCAAAAATCCGCAGGATGCGTGTAATGCACGAAGATATATAAAATACACAAAGAGGAGTGGACGCTATAGCGGATTCGATGGATAAAAGGAATCCACGGCCTAGTAATTTGAGATTCGAGCTTTTACAAGTTGATGCCACTCGGTTTGCAGGATTGTTAATGGAATTATTAAACAACGCAATAAAAAGATAACGACAGGATCATGAAATCCTACAGTAGGAGTAAAATTTTGTAAATTTTGTCTATCTCGTATCGCAGAGATTTGATATATTTTGTATGTTACTGTTAATAATTTCGAAACATACACAAAATTCTCAAGCCTCGAATATACATATTTTTCTTAAGACAACATTACGTTTACACAATTCTCGCGTATTATTTCACTGCTTCGTGTTTGACGAGTTAACCATCCCTTACGAACTACGTGTATATTTAGTAGTCCCGTACCAACTAGAACGCAGGAAACTTGTATCTATCAATTAATCAAACAGTTCTCTCTCTCTCTCTCTCTTTCTCTCTTCTAGTTTAATGTGTTTCGAAGAAGGTTGAATTGACAGCGATGAAATATGGTGTTCCTAGTTTGAACGGTGGCATCTCATTCGCATTCGTTGCATATGGCCCGTATTAACAGCGGCAATGGTTTTTGCTTGGTTACTAATGAAGAGGTTTCAGTAGCCCGTGTAATCGTACGGAGCGCAGCCTCATTTTCCGGCACGTGTTCCTCGAGGAAGTGATTTTATATTTAGAGTCGCATCAAACGAGCCGTTTACTCGACAAGTCCACCATTTACAGTCCAGAATATAGTGACTCAGTTCATGCGGAGCCAGTCGAAGTTATATGGACCGTTTCTGATTCATCCTGCAAGTGGAACAGTGACTCTTGGTGCGAGATCTGCGACCAGCGATGTATCCCAATCCTTCGTTTCGACCGCTTCTAATAAAGATTTTGATATTCTCGTGAAAAGTTCCATTTCTAGTCGACAAAGTTCTGAGAAACGACGTGTATAAAATGAATGGGCGTTTCGAGTAAAAAGATACCGACATCTATTCATAATTCTATCCCTTCTACGTTACACTAAGTTAGATATAAACCTGTGATTTCTTTTTTGAGTCCTGCTTCACGTCGGTGTCTTAAAAACTTCGATAGCCTCTTTAACGTAACAGTCCATCGAGTTCTGAGAGAGTACGGTATAAGTAGGTACTTGAAATAATGAAAAGGGGAGCGATAGAAAAAAGTAGCTAAAAGTGTTTTTCATTTGATTGTCCTCGACGAGTATAAATTTGAAGAATACGAGAGACTATGTTGTTTGTATTTTCGACTGTGAAACGAACCCGATACGATCGTCGCAGAGTGTTCATCTTATTCGAATTAATAGTAGCGCGGCTTGTGGTTAATCAGAAGACCAATTATTTGGTATTTGCCAATACCACCTAATGACAAAATCCGCAATCACACAGTTACCAACTTAATACATGTAAAAACGCTGCATAAAAGAACAGATAATTTTCTAGCTGTGAGATTTGTTGTTGAATTTCCAAAGAGTAGGTTTTCGATAATCGAACCGCGGAAAAGTTGAATTGGAACGAAATTCGAATCGTGATACGTTGAACGAAGTAACGAAAGTCATATTTGATAATAAAATAATACGTAACGATTCAGCGATATGACGACGCTTACTCAAAGCTCTTGTACTCTTGATTTTCCCGAAAATTTTTGGTAAATTTGATCGTCGTGTGCTAAGGATAGTTTCGAATTACGTAAGAACGGCTCATTGAAATTTCTACAATTTTTCAACGAAGGTAACCTGGATGCGATCGATATAAAAATCACAAAGGTCTTCGATACCGTTCACTAGCTAAAAATAGGAAGCGTATTGTTCGTGTTATTCAGGTCATTAATCAATTGAAACTATCGGCGATAGAAAAGGCGGCTTAATGAAAAAACGTTCGCTTCATTGATAGATCTGCTTGCTTATCAGCTGATCGGCGAGTAATTCAAGTTCAGAAACGAGCTGGAATATTATTGCGATTCTTAATCGCGATTGCGTGTACGAACGTTGTACAATTAATTGCGAGGGTATTCTTTCGGAGTACTCCGTCTCGGCATGAGAAACGAAACGAAACAATCGATTATGTCCCACAGCGTGATGAATTAAAAAAGAAATATACAGTTGGCCCATGAATTTCCTTTCAATCAAAAGGATAAATTACACTTAATCGTGGAGAATGCGTGCGATCGAGTATAATTTATTACATTTTTCCAGATCTAAATAATTCAAATTTACATTTAAATAATTGCAATTAGTGCACCGTATGATGTAGAATATGTGTAAGCATAGATTTAGGATTATCGCGATGAATCGAACCGCAATCGTACATGAAAGATCCTATTATTTAACCTATTATAAGTAACCTCGCATGGTTTCGAGAGATTAATATATTACAAACGAATAAATTCGTTTCGAAACCAGCTAAGTGTCTAGGTAGACGAAAATAAAGAGATGTAAGGTTACTTTGAAATATTTGAGACACGTATATTTAGACAACACTTGCGTCTATTATAAGATGTTCCATTTGAACAGAGCAAGTTCATATTTTCGAATTGCACCGGTCACGTCCGTTTGAAAAAAAAAAAGAAATTACAGTGACTGTGCGTACAATAAAAAGACATCGAGAAAGTAAACCTCGTTCCTCCCTATTCACCTCACAACTCCATATTTATTACTACCGACTCGTCGAACAAGTACGTATTTGCATGGAAAGTTTCACCCCTATCCAACGTATACTAAGAACCACCTAAAATCCCCTTTCATTTCAAACCCTTTATGATTACTTACGATTTTTATTCATCGAAATCAACGCCTGTCTGCCACCAAATATCCAATTATCCTCTACCAATCACCCTGACGGTCATTTTTCCACGAACTTTCGTACCTACTTCCATAGAAACTGTCGCAGAACACACACGGGTCACGCATAGTCCTTTTCCAAACGAAGATAAAATAGCAGATAGTATGCACAGTTGAAGCTCGTTTCAACAACTCGGAAGCCCTTTACCTATACGATTATTATTTACCCGAGTTCAAATTTAACGTTCTTACAAATTCCTACTTTCAACCCCATCGATCGAGTCTCGTTTTGTCCTTGGTACATCGAGTTGCTACTTTCTACACGTTCCTTCGATTTCCAAACGACCGGTAAGTACGCTCGTTCGCATTATGTAAATGCAGCGCACGATTTTCTACGACTCTTCGGTTTTGTATAAGAAAATCGCAAGTATCTCGTATCCCCGCTAAAAAATACGCGACAGAGCGGAGAAATGACGCGACAACAAAATTCACGCACGCGAATACGCTAAATTTGAAAAGGAATCCGAGCATCAGGAGTTCCGCCGAAACACGTTGAATCGAAAGTTGACTCGATTCATTTCGCACGATTCTTCTAATTCGAACGACTCGAATTCGAGCAACTTGACTAATTCCACCGAGGTTTTGGATTCGTCCCGCGGCGTGAAACGTTTTATAGGCGATTGTTAAGAATGTCGTGTTGCATCGGGACGCGGTTTGCGCACTTGCGATCGCGGTGATTCATCACGGAGTCAATATGTCCGGTGGGCCGGGGATTGCGTTCGTTTCGGTACATGGGACAGGTATACGATTCGATCTATATAAAGCCAGCAAGCTGTCGCATTATATTTTTCTGCAGTACCGTGTAGCGGTATATTATCGCGCTGCCAAAAGTTTCCGGTGGCCCCGAACATATACCGGGTGTCGTAACGCGTCTCGAGCTCGACCTTAACCTAACATACCTCGAATTTTCCGTTTGGTTGACAAAGGTGGAAGAAACTTTCGCGAACGTTCGAATTAGGTAATTAGAGAAGTTTCCTTTCGCGATAAGGTAATTGGAGTTGTTAGTCGCGAGATCCGTTCGATTCGACCTCTGGTGCCATTAACGCGTTCGAATGATTGGATTTTCGTTACGTCATTAGGTGTACGTTGAAAGATACTTATTCTAGAAATTCTTCGGGCACAAGTTTATTTTTGTAATAAGGAGATTTTTATAATAATATCGGTACTCGAGCAAAATAAATATCATATACCTGAAAATATGCGGATAAACTGGATGAAATTTTTCTCAACTTAACGTTTAACGTCTGACAGATCACATATCTATAAGTATGCAACAATAGCTAGGAACCCAGATTCAAGATACAAATTTTGAATGCAGATTAAAATAATGCGATCCATTTACAGTCAAGTCAGCTACCACTAAACATGTACTAGACGCTATGCGCTTATCACGTTGATTCATAAGCACGCTGTTACCGCGAATAAAAAGCAAATATATTTAAAAGTATACAATTTGTCGTTTAGAACTTCAATATGAAAATTAACGTTCGGATAAATGGATTTATTGTAAGGGAAAATTCGTATAAGTAAAAATACTTCGGAGGAAATATATTATATTTCGGGGAATAGACAGACAAATTATTTAGAGTGATAGCCATCAACGCAAATGCGATGCGATGCATGGTACGGGAGAGTTGCCAAAATGATACCGTTTCGCATATTTTACGTCCTATTTCTCAAGTGGCATCGGTTTCAGTACGAGCTAATATTGAAAATTGAAGCTCAACGCTCGGGACATTTATATCTCTCACGCATCTAAAACTTCTAACGTACCAGGTCTGAAAGTCTGAAAGTCTCGCGATTTTTATTCGCATTACGCTTCTTATTGCCACTCCACCATATATCGATAAATACCTCCATCACGACCATCTGTTGAAAGAAATTTATCATCGGAGCTCGTTTCCTACGATAATTTATTTCTACAGACAAGTAAATTACCAAATTGTAAGATCTACGTCCACAGAAATCCATAGTTTTCTTCCGACAGAAAAAGAAAATGACACAGATCGTTTTCAATCAAATATCGCAAAATTATATGGACGCACAGAAATAGAAGGTAAAGTGCCTCGGCTACACACGCCTTGCACAGATGCCTATTAAATTCTAAACTAAGTTACTAACGAACATTATCGTTGTAATTCGTCGACATCGCCGTTTGCACGTAACGTCGTAAAAACATCGTCGAGGAAAATAATTTCCCTGTGTAAAGAAAATTCAATTTGTCTTCCATTTCGATCGAATATCATGCTGCTTCTCCGCAAGAAGAATTCCACAAAAATCGAACTCCTTCAGTCAGCCAAGGAAAAAGAGAACACCGGAAACGAATCAATTTGAAAACCACAAATGGCCACCGAATGTCCAGATCCAGCCTCTAATCCACGAGCTCCTCGATCACTCGAACGACGTTAGATTTCAATGGAACCGGCCGAATCGCGAGCAGCTATCCAAGTTCCCGGTCGGAGCCTTCCCCGTTTTTGCCATTTCACCCGACAAACAATCCAACGTCACGAAGGTGGGCGGCGCGATTCTTGGCGTGTACGGCATTGTGCAGCAGTGAATCGGCCGGTGACACGCGGCGAACCTACACTGCCCGATTCTGTTCACAGGAGCCACAAAAGCGGGCATCGTGAATTCACCACCGGCCGCTTCCCGTCTTCTTTTCCGCCCTGCGGCCTTCGATCCACCATGGATCCAATTAACCGTGTCGTTTCGAATTTATTAGCTTCCTGTTTGTCGATAAGCCTCGCGGTTCTCGATGATTAATCGCCGCCGATGGTTTTACGCGGCGGACCTTTCAGGTTTGCGGTGTGCTCGATACGCTTGTGAAATTGGGTACGACGAGGTCGTGTCGCGTGGAATTTTGGTTTTGTAGCGTCGGTGCGGTTTGCCATAGTGGAAGGGTAGGTTGAAGATTTTCGCGTGATCAACGGTTTCGCGAGGCGAATCGTTTCGGTATGTTTCAGGTATTCGTTCGAATTGGAGGAAATTATCGAGATTGTGGAATTTTGATTCTTCGACGAGAATCGTATGGGAACGTGGAAGGGTGATTTGGGCTTTCGGAACGATTATTTCGTAGCGTGTGAGTGTCTTTGGTAAACGTATAACACCGTACGAAAATTCGTCCAAGTATTTTTAACAAACAATCGTGTAAATCGTAAAACAAATGGTTTATACAATCGTATAAAAAGATGCGTGGGAATGAAAAATGTATGAAAATGTTCCAACACGCGAATGAAACCTTCCCTAGTGGACCTAAAACGAACACCAAGAAACACACGTACACTCGCATCACGTCGATGTCCAGATAGATAAAGGAAAAACAAATCAACTGCATTCTATGCGACAGCGTGAAATTCATGCAAGTTTAATTGCTCGATTCTGAGTTTGAGTTTGATCACGCGGGAGGAGGAAATGTCGCGATTGCACGTCCCCCGATCGGCGTATCGGACCTGGGGGCCGATTGCGCGCCAGCTATCGATCGGCGGACGGCGAGCAGCGACGCGATATCGCGGAGGCCGCGCGCCGCGACGCCTCTATCGCGCTGTGGTACGGTGTAACGAGCCATGCTCGCTATCCGTCCATCCATCCTCACGTGTGCACCCGAGGATCGAATGGTCCGTCGCGTGCTGGAAGGTCTTCAAGCAGCCGACGATGGGTTGGGCACTAGGTCAGCGTTTCGTCCACGGGCCCACGCTCCAACGACGCCGCACGAAAATGCAACGTGGACGAAAATTTCGATTCAGTCGGTTTTTTTCTCAGTCGTGTGACTGTGTCAACGTTATGTCTTGACGCGAGCAAATGAGAATCTAGATACTGAAATTTATAGTTGAGAAAAGGATAGAGCTATTAATTATCTGGTTCGTTTAAGCAGTTACACGGACAAAAATTTCAATTTATTCGGATTTTTCGACTTTTCACCGTGTCAACGTCCTTCCTTACCGCCAACAGCTGAGAATTTAGACAATGAGATTTAGAGTTCGGAGAAGGATAGAGATAGTAATTATCCGCTTCGTCTAAACGATTACGTAGACGGAAATTTCAATTTATTCGGTCTCTTGGTCTTATCGCAATGCCAACGTTATTCCTTATTGCGAGCAAACGAGAATCCACAGGATGAAATTTAGAGTTAGAGGAAATGGGTAAAGCTTATTAATTATTCGTTTCGTCCGAAACGAATTAGGTAAGCGAAAGTTTCAATTTATTCGGATATCTTGATCTTCCTACCGTGCCGACGTTGTTGCTCGGTGCGACCAAGTGAGAATTACAACGACGTGGCTGAAATTGATCTCTCGTTCTGCGAACTCGCGATGATCGTCGTTGCGAAAAAGCGCGATCAGAGACGACGCCGGATGTCGTGATACCGGCCCGTGCCGCCGGAATAATGGATCGACTTGGTTGCCGGGTGCACAACACAGGGAACTGGGTTACGGGGAAAAATGTTTTAGCCTGCCTGGTTAACTCCTTCGTCGATTGTTTCGTATAGTCGGGCCAAGATATGGCGAGGCCATTGTATCGTTGATTGCAAAAAGGGACCCTGGTGCTAAAAGTAAGTTTGGTTGAAGGGTGTCTAAATGCAATTAAAGTTAACGCACATGTCCAGATTGTTTTTAGTCTATCGATTATTTTATTCGTTCGTTACTATGTACTCGAGCTACCTTGCGCTGCGATATGTATATATATGTATTATGAAAGATATATTATACTTTCATCTTTCGTAGTGGTTATTGTAAAAAAGTTAGTAAACCGACGGTACATTTATATGTCAAGAGGTTAAATTTTTTTTCTATATAGCGACGATGCTTGAAATTTTTGTTACTTATATATATATAGAAAGAAATGTTAACCACTCCTAGCAGTTAGAACGAAGAGAGGAAATCGCGTGAACTCGACACAAGGCCATGATGCAACGTGATCAAACGTTTCTGCTGTGTGTGGTAATGTAGAATGTAGAGGAATGCCTGAGAAAAGACGCTAGTGCAATATAGAATTTCTTAAAGTTTGCTCTTATAAAACGTGCATCTAATACGTAGAATAGTTATCTAGATATTTGAACAATACATCGCCTATACATATTTTACGTTCATTTAACTCAATTTAATTTTATTCCAAGCTAATTTAATACTGTAATTAATCATGTTACTACACCACCGTGGCTGTCAAAATGATAAGATCCGGAATATAATAATCGCACAAAAAGAACTAGTAAAACGTTTCAAGAAATTCCATTCTTTCTTTCTTTTTTTTTTTTCTTTTTACCCATCGTTTTATACATGCCAGTTGTTCGAACGATTCATAGTAATTTTGCATCATTGAAGAATTAAATTGACATATTTCTTGCGCGCGCGTTTGTTCCTACGTAGATGGTGAATAAATTCGTTCCCATTTTTGTTCTCCTAACAAGAAAGAAAGGTTGTAACTGGTAATCCGTGTAGCGATGAATACCGATGGTCGAAAAACGACGGCTGATTTAATTCTTTAACGGTACGACCTCCAGTTCATCGCTCCTCTTCCGGTTACATCGCGGCGGCGCGACGTTTCCGTGGGTCTAAGATCGCAAGAAGATTATTAGGTCAGGACTGGTGGCGTGAGAGTAATTCGTAATTAGCCTCTTGTCGGACGAACAATATTGAATAGACATTGTTACGAGGTTGTGCATTATTCTAATTTGTTAGCAACGAAAATTGCCAGCTGTACTTTCACTTTATTTTTTGTTTGGCCGTGTGCGCGTACGAGATTCGCATCGTCGAACGCTATCCTAATATTATAACGTTGAATATAATTGGTGCTTGTTTGTTCAAAATTAACAAAGCTCAATCAAAATCAGCCAAGTTAAAAGAAAATGAAATAAAACTTGTTCTGCGTTGGAAATTTTATTGGAAAACTATATGGAAATTTGTATAGAAAGCCTTTGATTATTTTCATTCAGATTTCCAATGCAGAAGAGTTTTTATTTTCTTATTACGTGTTCTTTCGTAACGAGCGAATCAATAAAAATAGTTCAAAAAATTCTTTTAGCAAAAGTTTGACGCACAGAAAAGATTTTTAAGTCACGTTCACGTTCTATCCACGTTTTAAGTTAATTCAATTTAATCGCTAGAGCTATCAGTATCTTTGGAAACTCGAATGATTTCTTGTAAAATATATAAAAGTGCGATTGGTTCTTTTTCCTTTTTTCGTATATTTCTGTGCGTACCTCCTGTTCTTAGTTTCGCTATAAGTTTTATTAATATAATCGAGAATTTTTATTCGATTATTTAAAGTCGTAAGTATTTCTGGTACATTTCATTCGTATAATTCGAGTCCTTATATTTCGACATATCCGATACAATGTTGGCATGTGCATTTTTAGATGAAAGCACAAGTTAAAATGACAACGTGGAAAAAACATGATTGTAAAAGCTCATGCAGTAGCGATCTTTCGTGTTTTCGTACTTCACAACTTTCTGTCGTAGTATTTGTGACGTTTTGGCAACTGCAGCTAGTCATTGTTCGTTTTGGCTGCAGTTGGTCATTGAAAACTCTCAAAGAATGAAATTCGCTATTTCAATGGAAACTCAGAGTGACGGCAGCGTTTTACATAGAACGGAAATATGCGTTTTTCCGTGTTTATTCACATCATACGAACGCTTAATCATTTTAAGAAACGCTGTTCTTTTCGCCGCGTTATCTGTGTTTTAACGATGTTACACGCGTCAATCTTCATTTCTTGACACGTATATATGTTTCTCAGGCGGACAAATAATTTTACAAACGAAGGAACTGTAGAAATATCTACGATATAAACTTTCAGGTTTACAGTTTAGCTTTTTGGTTCTCGAATTTCGAAATTTTCGAATTCTCCACTTTCCTAATTATTGATCATTCGCGTTTTGACTTTCGAGCTTCGAATCTCCGAACCTGCAAGTTTTACGTTTTCAACGTTTCAGTCTCGAACTTTAAAAATTTCTTCACCTTCGATCCTTTCAATTCGCCGCTTTTCAACAGCGAAACTCTTCGGATTTCAACGTTTCAACTCTGAACTTTGATAGTTCGCTATGCCCGGAGAAATGAAATTCGTCGAAAGAGATGTAGAGAAATAAGATATCGTAGAACGCAGTTACTCGGAAGATGTCTATTTCATTGAAATTTTATCCGAACAAATTGCAAATTACTATTTAAACTACATAAATATACGTATAATCGAAATGACGATCCCAAAGTATTAGGTTGTCCCAAAAGTTTCTTTCGTTTCATAAGGTGATAATAGTTTTTTTTTTTTATTTAATACTTTGCATTCACGAGTTGTCCAATTTGGACATTTGATAGAATTTTTTAGCTGTTTGATTATCATGTTGGTGGCTACCCCCAGCGGGGTACCATCTTCGTGTTTGTTAGGTTATATCCTTTGTGAGATCTGCTGGGTGTGGTGATAATAGTTGAACAACAATTTGTGTTTTATATTACTTTATTGAATTAGGTATGATCCATTTCGTTCTATTTCTATTATTATGTTCGTGTTTCAAATTCAATAAACTAATAAACAAGCAAAAAACATTGTGAGTCTATTATTTCCTTATAAAACGAAAGAAACTTTTCGGACAACCTAATACAATAAATGTTTGGAAAACTGTATTCGTATGGTCCGAAATCACGATCGATCTATCGCGATGGATCAAAGATATTGACGAATTTCCCTCTTCGTGGAAGCACAGAAACTCGATACTCGATGTATCGGAAATCATTTGGAGAGACGGATGGTTTTCCCCTCTGCCATTGCTGGGATAAAATTACTCGACCGAGTAGAATTCAAGTGCTGAAATTGGCCTGGCGAATTCAACCTGTGAGTGCTGGTTCGTCTCGTTGTCGCGTCGTTCCTTCGTTCGATTTCACAAAAAAGCCATTGTTTCTCTTGTTAAGAGGTTTCTCTCGTCAGAGAGGGGAAAAGCCAGAGAAATTCGATGCAAGTGTCGCAGGATGTTAACGTAACCGATCGAAAATCGTTGTTTCGTGCGATTGAAGCTCCTGCCTGTCTTCGAGTTTCTCGACAAACGATATCGTCTAATATTTTAATTGCGTACTCCTGTGTTTTATTACTATCGTTTGTGTTTCCTCGTTCAGAGAGGATCTCTCGTTTGGAATCTCTGGTCTGAATTAACGCGAACGTACCATGCCAAGTTCCGTGCTAATACGACAGTGAGGGTAACGATCTACGATGTCCATTGGTTATAGTCAACGTTAATGAATGATGATAGAAGGAGAGAACCTCCTACCAACGTTGCTAGTGGGTGTCATTGTTCATGCGAAAAACCTGCTTTTCCGTTAGACAAATTTCCGCTTTTTCCGTTAGGTAACTACTACCCGCTTCCTCCGTAGTTTTTAAGAGCGCATAATAAACCTAAGGACTTTTCTAAGAACCAGCCATAAACTGAAAACACTTCTAGGATTAGAAAATCCTTCAGGACAAATATATTAACTTAAAAAATATGTGTTGAAACAATTAAGTTAAGAAGTTAAAGTTTATGGTGGGTCCTTAGGTTTATCGAGAGTCGGAATAACGGTACGTGGACCGTTGGCTGCCAGGCAACGAGATTGTCTCACGCGACATAACAACGACTGTTATAAAAATATTTCTATCATCGTTGTGCTTAAAATTGTACGCGTAATTTGTCATCGTTCTCGTTATTTATTGTTTGCTTCTACAACGGTTTATCAGCGGTTCGATTGAAATAATCGATCGAATTTTATGATCTTTGCATGCGATTGTTTTGCTTGGAAAAATGTTGACTTATGTTGAGCAACGATTCATTGGAAAACTAAATTTCCTTTCGTTCAATTTTCGGATCGAAATTTTGTTCCCCTTACAGTTCGTTTTGCGTCGAAAGTCACATTTCGCCTGCCTTTGTTTCCTTTTTTCAAGGATCGCATCGACCTACCAGGAATCATTGCCTTTAGCGATACATTAGCGACTCGAGAAGGATTTTCAAAATTCGTTCTTCTATACGTAACACTTATACGCGTAATACGACGTAATCTGAGCGGCGGACGCGTCCGCAGCGTCGATAAATAGAAGGAGGATCGTTTGGCGAATTTAACGGTCTGGCTGGAAAGTGTTACTAAAATGAAACAGGCACGACGTGGACGTGGTAACAGCTTTATTCGCTGCGATATTTTGACGCGGCTGCAAACACACAGCGATCGCCGGCGTTGATGTATTTGCACTCGGCTGTGTGTTTAACAATTCGATGAAAGGAAGAACGAGGGACGCTCGAAAGGGCGGAGAACGTTTTATCCGAGTTTTCAGCTCAGTTCGTTCTTTTGAAAATTTGCTCCAGTCGCGAAAACGATTTTAGTGGATACTTCTCTTTTTTTTTTCATTTATCTCTTCCGTTTTATTTCTCTCTCGTGCCACGTCTCCTATTTCCACGTTTTATCAAAGTCTAACAAAAGTAGACGAATCGTCGATGCAATTTTTTCACTGCGGTTTCAAACTCAGTTTCAGACCTGAGCCCGTCGCTTCGATTTTTAATTTTACGACGAAAAAAACACAAAAAATGAAAAAAAAAACCCCAGGAGAATGAGACTACGAATCGTGTGGTTGGGTGGAATTTGCGGCTACATACGTAACTCCATAACACCATAATGCTATTTGAGGTTAGAGGAGAACGAGGTGTATAACCTCGAGATATAATGCGATCAACGGTGTATAATTGGGTTTGCGACTAACGGTGGTTTAGTAACGAAGATTTGATGAGGGAACGAGGGAAAGTTTAATCCGTAGCACTCGACTTGTTTCTACATCGTATTAACAATCAATCTCGTTAGGAGATAAAAACTGCTATTTAGGAAATATGATTTTACCGATGACGGCAATTTAGGATTGTTCCACGTGCGTGATTCTATATCGCGAATATAATGTCAACGTATGTACGTAAAAATGCGATAGAACAGAACAGAGATAAGAATGTACGAATATGAAAGATTTAAATAAAAGCAAGGTCTTGTACATTATCAACGCGGGACAAAGAAAAATAATTTTACTTTGAGTCGACAGACGCACGATTGTTGTAAAATGTTGATGCAGTTTATGTAAAGATATTCTACTCTCTGTGTGGATAATAAGAGTACCTGGAAATGCTTAAAATAAAATTTTATCACGATTCCTCGTAATGAATACCATTGACGTCAGGAAACCTTATTTTTTTTGAGATTCTTAAATATTTAACGAGTTTTATCGGAACTCGGAAGAGAGTAAGACAATATAAGAGGATAATAAAATTACGAATATTTGGAGTTCTGCTACTTTTATTTCTAACGCTCGGGTCACATTTATTATTACCGTGTTAATATATAATTACAATTTAATGTTTTTCCCAAGGAAAAAATGGAAAACGTCGTTAAACCAACAGTTTCACAAATTAAAGAAAAATATCATTCTCGCGATAGTTATGTCTATACCGTTTTATATCAAGAGAATTTCGGATTTATGCCTCTCAGATATATAACGATTATAATAAATTCTCATAGCATTGGAGGACCTAACTCTTTTTACTGAGAAAATATGAAACTCGCGTATTTTAAAATATTCCTCGTTACATTTTAAATTATATATTATATTCCCATCGTAATTTTACAAAATACAGATTTCACAGAAACCGATCGTAAAGGGAAATACCCCTTTTAATGGCACGTGGCGTAATGTTGGAAACGATGTTGTAAAAAAGGTCTTTAATATCAAAAGCCTATGGCATCTGGCTAGCATATCCTATCAGACCTGCAGTTTTTATTTCCCTCTTTATGTTTCTCAGTTTATTTCATCTCTCCTGCATATAGATTTTATAAGCGGAAATTCCAGAAACTGTTGATACTTTTTCAAACGTATCAACATCGAAAATACTTCCTTTTTTTCGTCCTTTAGTATCGTTGAAGTCCAACGTACACCGAAAAGCATTAAAGTATAAACTTTAAAACGGATCGATTTTTTCCAAAAAGTGTAAAACTCGTTGGATGATCTCGACCGAATGGTTCCTAATGGCTGTAGGTGTCCATGCATTCGTGAAAAGGCAGAAATCGAAATGTGTGTAAGAAATATAAAAATATGCAAAGTATAGCTCGTGACTAAAACAAATATCGGTGTAAATTTCATTCCTTCTGCTATCATAGAAATATGAATTTACGTAAAAATGCAAAGGAATATACAAGTATATAAAAAATATAAAATATTCAAAGTATAAAGTCGTCGTGATATTTAGCGAACATTCAGCGAATAAATTCCGTTTATCCAGCTGTGTTCATAAAAAATATACATCTGCATGGACGTCCATAGCGTATTGGTAACCCATTAAAGCGATTAATACAATTGTAAACCATCGATTAAGAGAGAAAAAGAAGATTAGCTGGTAATTAGTTGATTCTTTTTCTCTTATCTTTCGTTATCTGATTGTAAATGTATTCGCATAATAGGCCATTAGCGTCGAATCTCGCTGCAAGACTGAATTACCGAGTTTCTGTCAAAAAAACATCAGATTATACAATCATGTCCGTTTAATCGGTCAATCGTGTCTCATAAACTATTTTATTCCCTCTAAACAAGCTCGTTTAAAATTAACGACCGCCTCACTCGTTGCTTTGCATTTATTCCTTGATCGTTACTCATTCTCGTAATTTATTCCAGACCAGAGATACAGAACCAATTAATCAAGAGTTAACGTTTTAGAAACAGACCAAGAAAAGTGGAAAGCTATTGAAAAATGAGGGAGAAACGTAGTTTTTAGTATTCTTTCTTCGATGGTTAAATACGGAAAAGGATTTAGTTTAATTTAGCTTTATCTCGGCAAAACGCTGAAAAATCCTCTTCTACACCTGATAAAGACACGAGTATACGAAGATAAGAGCGAAATACGAAGAAAAGTAGGAGAAGGGAAACGAGAGCGTAGGATTCGTCGCTATATTTAAAATAAAAGAAACCCAAAGAGAGAGATAAAGTAATATTCGATAAATAATATTTCCTGCTTCGAAGTAAAACCGATAGAAATACGAAGAATTTGGTGAAAATTGAGTAAAAAGCGAGGAATTAAAATACGGAATTATTAGATATAATAATAGAAAAAAGAACGCGAGAAAACGAGAAAGAAATTTTAAGAATCTCTCCCTCGATGAAGATACGATCAATGGAAATACATGGAAAAAACTCAGCTAAAACGCGATTAATAAAAGACAAGAAACTGAAACGTTTTACGCTATATTCCAACGAACAAATTTTCCGCATCGCTTCGCGTCTGTTTACCGTAAAGTCGATGAAAGATATAAGAATGAAATTGGCCGGAAGTCGATGAAGCCGTCAACAAGTGATTGCCAGTCTAATCGCCGACGCGCTTGTTTTTGCCATACCGAACAGCTCCTATTAATTTACAAAATTTTTCAAATCCCCCTCTCTCTCCTTTTACACTTTCGCTCCTTCGATGTTCTTCGATTTCGCAATTTTTCCATTCTTAAAATTTTCATCGTCGAAACTTTCCGATCCCCTAAACATTCGCATAACGGGTCTCTTATTTTACCCGATCCAAATTTCAAAATTCATCGACATCGTCATCAGACGTCATTTCAAACATAAAGGGAAATCTAACAATCTATTTATTTGATCGTGAACATAGAACGAACGAAATTTTTCACGCGCATCCATGCAATTGGTATTCGATCGTGATCGTAATCAACGTGTTATAAAAATTACGTTCTTACGTAACGCGATGGCTGACCAAAGTATGTATGCGCGTTACATCCCACAATGCCGATGAATGATATTTCAGTCCGAAGTTCGCCGGAAGTCGATGTAGCGTCAGCAGCTGATGCGGTTCTACTCGGTGGCACGCGTGCCTCGCTATACCTGCGGATCATTACGATGTATCCCTGACTTTGAATTCGTTAGACAGCCTATGCTATACGTACGGTATACCACGCTTCAATTTTTCATCGGTACGAAATCAAGGGCGTGGCCGGTCGATAATCTAAAAACACGCTGCGAAAAATATGCTGCATGTGTGTTGACGTGGATAGGAACGAGGCGACGGTTAACTTTCGAGGAGACGAAGCTGCACGCGTAACAATGTCTTCGTCGCTTGTACGCGTTCATCGGCACGCTGTTACGCAGGAGAATTTGTTTTTTAACTTGTTAGTCGATGATCGATCTGTTTTCTATGTACTTCGATGTCTTCGTCGCTTGTACGCGTTCGTCGGCATGCTGTTACGCAGGAGAATTTGTTTTTTAACATGTTAGTCGACGATCGATCTGTTCTCTACGTACTTTTAATACGTTCGGAGCAGCATGCTCGTGGAAAGGATAAAGAGTGCTGGATGTTGATAACTGGGTTGTTGGCGTGATCTAAGGGATTAACGTAATAACGTTAACGATTTTGTTGCTCCTCTTTTCGACTGACTTTCTTGTATATTTCGTGCAAAATTTTTTTTTCCAGATTACAATCACATTCTTTTTTCCGCTTTTTACATGCGGTGATTAGTATAGTATAGGATTTCGCCTCTTTTCGTTCTACAACCCGTGATGATGTCGTTACGCAGTAATAGGAACTATTGAGTTGGCAACTAAGTGATTGCGGATTTTCTCAATACCACCTAATAGCAAAATCTGCAATCAATTAGTTGCCAACCCAATAGTACGAAAGCGCGATGTTAACACTTTACCGACCGATAGTCGATTAATCGGCTTTTCGTCGCCGACGATCTTTCTCATTATTCGAGCAGTAATTTGTTATTTAGCACAAAGGTATTTTGCTCAATTGCGTCAGTTGCGTTGCTTCGTAGACTCCCACAGTTTTAGAGCAATTTGAAAAACTTAGCGTTCGCGATGAACGAAAAGAATAATATTGGAGAGTCTAAACCGAAACAGAGCCGCCGCCAGGAAGAATCTGCGCCTGAGCTGCCGGTCGGACGTGCGTATGCTGTTGAACCGCTAGCGGTCGGTAAAATGTTACTTAAAAGCGAGCGTTTTTCTTTTGCGAAACATGTCTGAACCACGGTATCCTAACGTGTTTAAAATAGCGTTTGGTAATGTTTGTCTCGTGGTCGATTCGTGGGTGATACCGATGATCGATTTGTCGTCGATCTCTTGCCGTTGATAAATAATTATCGCGAGCCTTTCGTGTTTCATCGGAATTACGAAAGTCCTTGAACAGACAAAACGAACTTGAAACGAACAAGTTCGATTAATTTTTGCCTACGATGAGGATTATCAAGGAATATAGATGTTGCTTCGTCTTTTTAATATAATAAGAAAGTTTAAAATAAAATAGCGTTCGAAAATCCTTGTCTTTTATCATTCTCCAGGCATACGGTCTAGAACGTTTTATCGATGTAATTAGGAACAAAAAGATTCAATGGATATTTTAATTTTTCACAATCATGTACGTTCGTGTTGTCAACGGGGGGATTAAGGTTGATGCGTGGGATTCAAAGATTCAAATTCGATAACCGAAAGGTAAAAATATATAGAGTTTCAGAAATGACGTTCAGAAACGGTGCACGTTTTTATCGTTCACGTGCAATCTATACGGCATACTGCACGCCAGTGTTTAATAATAATGGAAATTCGCGGACGTTACGGAAATAGCAAAGTAAAACGCTTCTCTCTGTGTTCGTATCGTTGTATTAAAAATTCGTATTTACGAAAATACTGTACAAAATTGACTTTTTCTACGAATGTTTTTATTCGCTTCGTTCCTTTTTGTCTAATTAACCGAAGGGCGGACGAAATTCCTACAAACTGTTAACTGTGCAAGTCAAAATGACGACGAACGTGCGACGAAGCTTGAAAACATGTACCACGTTCGGTTTATACAGGACGTATACCCTTTTACCCTTTGTCTTTCTGATGCGAGTAAAATTTTTCCCGACTCTTCAGGACGATTCGTTGCGCGATGTCGCCACGGAAGTCCGCTAAGTCGGAACTCGAGAATTCGCGTCAAATTAATCAATTCCTGCCACGATGAAACGAACCGCACGCCGTTTACGTAACGAGCTAATTGCACAAGTTAATTCGAAACTTTCGTCGTCTGGTGCCCGTTGCTGTTGCGACAGGAACGACTTGGACGACAACGATTCGTTGTGGATGGACACCTCGGGAATCGCAAACTGAATTATTCGGCTCGAGGTTATCTGCGAAAGTAGAATTGTTTGCGAACAGTAACATTACGATTTCTTCGGCTTCGGTGGAATTACCTTGGGTTTTGCGTCGATTAATTTTATGACTGTTTAAGGCAGCCCGTGATGCTGGCAAATGAAATACTTTCCTCTATACTTAAGACGTTTAGACGTTAGAACGATACGTTCTAATTGCGTAACGAGCGAACACGTTGAATTAAAAAAGAGAATGACGAAGAAGAGATTGACGAACGATAGAGACAAAGAATATCGCGGTTTCAATCACTCTGAATCTCTGGAAAAGTGAATACGTATTCCGTTAATCGTATTTGCTTGTTTTAACGAGCTTCTGTCTTGTACAAAGAACGAAGAACGAGAAAGAAATAGGAAACTTATAGGAAGACTAAAGATTGTAAGCGATAGAAATTTCAAAATAGGAAAATAGAAAAATAGGAAAATGGTAATTCGACATACGCAACAAATTTCTTCCGAACGGAAATGTTAACCAGAACTGTTTTTGACGAGTATACTCGTCACGAAGAAACGGCGATATTTCGCCTTACGACGAGCCCTGTCGGTGATAAAATTAAAAAATAAAACGCTCCTTTCGTTACAACTTAATTCTATATTATAACAGCCACGAATACTCTGTGTTTGACGAGTATGTTTTCTATCGTCGCTTACTTTCCGCGACGCACTTTCGATGCGCGCTTTTCAGAGTTTTCAAACAGGTGGCAACTGTTTAATTTCGTTCTAAAATTTCGAATCTCTCTCAAATTTGATCACTATACGTATAATTTTGATGGTTGAATGTCACTGTAGTATACTGAGAAAATTTCAAAATATCATATACATAACACACACGTATGTATGTATATTCATAAAAAATATGCGCAAGTGTTGGAATACTTTCGCGAGTCACTGCAGGCGTCTATTTTCCACCACATGGGTAGAAGCCACGGCCTACTAACGCAGCAACTATCGATTTAATTTGATCGTTTATATATATAAATAAAGCCTAGACGAGGCATTAAAGGAGGGAAATCCACGTGTCGACAGCGTTTGACGCGATCATACGATCAATTGACATCTCTGTATTCAACAGTTCAACGAACCTGCTTCTGGTAAGGTCAGGGCCGTTCAACAACGCGAGCTCGCTCACAAGTAGAAACGCTGTCATCTTCGTTAACGAAGGCAACGCCGGTATAACTGTATCTGCTGTTCTCTCTGCTGCGACATCGTGCGACCAGCAAAACTGTTCCCAGCGATAAACTTTGGCGCGCAACTTCCACGTATAATATACACGCGCGACGAAACTACCGATGAAACGATCGCTGGGATTTCGTGTTCCTCGACGATTCGTCGCTATTCGCTACCTTTGTATTTCTAACCACATAGTTTCGATAAATAGACTTTAAAATAAAGAGCAGAGTACTAGTGGCGCGCCGTTTCGAAACGAAGCCGTAGATAAAGGGAATAAATACAGGATGATATCGTTACAGCGTGGTTTCTTTTTATCAGACGTCACGAGTTTCCTTTGTTCGCGAAAATCTTCGTCGCGTTAGGTTCAGCAGACAAACGAGCGATGCGACGTCGTTAGAATTTCCAAGTACTGAAAACTTTGTTTCTCTTAAATTAGTTTAGCTAGACAGTTCATCGTTCTCCACCGGTTTAGAAAATCATCGCGGTTGTTACGGAAGAACGGAGTTCTGTTCTTTTTTCTTTATATTTCTTATTAGCGATTCTCATTCCAGTCATATAATTAATTCCTCATTTGGCACAGATTTTGAAACATTCAGAATATACTTATGTTTTTGTCACATGCAATAACTTTTCTGTTTAACCCAACCGATCGGTTAATCATGCAAGTCTAAAATTAATATTATATCGTGTTACCTTAGAACGTCATACGTTATGCGACGCTAATAACAAACGCAATGATAATCGAATAGCCTATGGCCTTTCTTCGTATTTCCATAAAAAAAGAAAACAATTTTTATACAGTAAAGATTATAAATAAATTTTTTATAGCGTGGCAAGTGGCACGTATATATATATAGAGTGTATGTACGATAAAGAATATACGTCAAAAATATTTATAAATATTCCCATAAAATTAAGTACATCCAAAATTATATCTGAGAATCCTAGGTAATTTGGGACGAAATATCGAAACCTTCGTCGAACAAAACTTCCCAAAATCCATCAATGGGAATTGGAGTAGACGGAGAATAAAATCGAGCAATAGGCTAACCAGAGAATTATCGGTTTGGTTTCAGGCAACTCGTTCGAAAATGTCGCCGGCTGAGCCGTAATTCAACGATCTTGGTAGAAAGGAAGCCGAGGGCCGCGAAGAAGTGGCGGACAAGGAAGAAATGGCGTCCACCAGCGGGCACAAGAGGAACGGCTCGAGCTCGAGCATGTTCACCCACAAACGCACCGAATCCGGCGGCGGTTTTATCGGCCACAAACGCTCGGAGAGCGGTCACAAACGCGCCGAGAGCATATCCAGTGCCTTTGGCTACAAACGATCCGAGAGTGGCCACAAGAGGAACGAAAGCAGCGGAGGTGGTTTCGGCCACAAAAGGTGATTTTCGCCTTTTCGAACTCTACCTCGCTTGCCCTCTCCGCTGCTTACCTTCGTCCAGGTCGAGAGTCTTAGCTCCTTTCTCTCCTCTCTCCTTTTTTCTCCTTTTTTTCTTTTCTTTTTTCTTTCCTTAATACCCTTTTCTTCCCTTCTTCTTGCGAGTCTAATGTAATATACAGGGGACCTTGCCTTTCGTTGGAAGTACGCGGTGAAAAAACTGCTTTTCAGGGTCTACGGGTGTAAATTCTCACGCTTGTTATAAGACTTCTCGGTTTTACCTTCATGGGACAATTATTTGAAACGGTAGACGTGGTTTTATTTTTGAACAGGGACTCGGAGCCTGTTTAGGCGAACTCTTATCGATCGAATCTTGCGTCCGAATTTTGCTTAGTCATTATTCTTCGACGGTGAAATCGTACGTTGTGATTTAAATAAGTAGACGCATAGCCAGAGTCTCTAGAACGACTGAAAGTTTAAATTTCAATTGTTGAACTTTCAACAGCGCGAACGTTTCTATCAATTTTAAGACTTTTTAATATTAAAAAGGCAGTCTCTTTATTATCATTTTTATTACATTGCTCATCGGCTTATCACCGTTTTCCCATTACTCTGTCTCACCGAAATTTAAATACGCGCCAACCTGAGTTGAAGTTTCCAAACTCGATTCTCTCGTAAACGAAGGCTCCTAGTTCGTTCGTGTTTTCAATCCGTCGCTGCATCTACGATCCCCTTTGATTCCTTCCCTCTTTGATGATCTTCGCACCACTCATCCAGCGATACATCGTGTATTTACACAACAGCGTTACACAACTTTCGCGTACCTTTTCTTCGTCAAGCGTTGCGACACGGTGGCTGTCGTTTACGCATTTTTGACTGTTTATCGACTATTTCCGCACAAAATGTTCTCGTCGTTTTCATGTTTTCTTTCAAAGAAGCGGCAGCAACGACAAGCGGAAACTAGAAAACACAGGTGACTCGTTGCCATCTATGCCAAAATGCAGTAGTATAAGCAAGTAGTATAAGCTGGCGTATCCTTGGACCGCTCGAAGGGTTAATGTTTGAATCGGAGAAAACCATAGACGTGGATATGGATTTTTTGCGGGCGCTGGTATTGCAGAGCTATCCCCTTAGATGGGGCGAAAAAAATTCAAATAACACGGGGGAAGGTTCTTGTTAGGCTGTAAAGTAATACGATCCTCCGACTGGAGCTCTGCGTGTAATGTTTAGATAAGTAGAGGTTCGGCGTTCAGGGGCTTCCAGGATTCTGTTTGTCTTCTCCCTTTCTTGTTCGTTAACAAGACAGGAACCGAGAAATTACGCCTGCGACCACGCAACCGACTTCCTGTCCTGCGGTATTCGCGTTTTATTATGTCTAAGATTATTGCTTATACTTACCACAAGTATATAGTATACCGTATAACGTTCCCCGAGTTACATGAATTTCCTGTTGTACGTGGCTCAGACCGCAAACCTCAAAATTAAGAGAAAATCTCTCTCTTTTTTACTTTTCTTTTTTTTTTATTTCCTCGAAAGAGTTTCTAATTAAATTTTTTCAAATGTTCCTTTCATTTACTATCTTCGAATACTCCTAGCTATTTTCTACGGTATTATTACTTGTCTCGGGCAGTGTACGTTTAGGTATATGAGTTCGATCCTCTTTGTTGTTCATTTTCTCTTTATAAACTGTACGTCTGGTTTTAATTAAATTTTGCCTATGTAACGAGAGCAAGATGCAACGTAGATAATGAAACCTTATTCAGGAGTCCAGGATGCTAAGGTAGCCCAATCGTTCGCTATTTACGTTGATCAGCGCAGAAACTCCTCTCTCGGTGTTAACCCTTCTCGATTGTTTCGGCGATAAACGCTATTTTTATCGTTAGGAGTTAATTACCCATCGGCTACTAAAAATAAAATTAACTCGTCCATATTACGATAACTCTACCTTCAAAGGTTCGTTCGGACAGACGAAGGGTAACTGATCAATACTTTTTTAACCCATTGATCGAAAGTTTCGCAAAGGTGGCGTAAATGGTAAACAGGAATTTATTTATGATCGACGATTACCCAATCTGTCGTTTTTATATCCAACGAATAGAACTTTCTGAAATGTGTATCGGAAATGTAGAGGAGGTTGCTTTATAGAAAGGACAGTAAATTGATATTTATTTTTAATTCAATTATCAACACTTTTCCTAAAGCGGAAGGTAAATGTCCTTTTCATAAAAGATTGTAATTGATGTTTCCTTTAATCTGGTGTTTGAAACTGTCGCGAGGAAACTCTCAGTAAAAGACTGGAAATGTTTTTACAAAGCAGAAACGTTCGCAATTTTAGTAGCTCGTTATTGATTCATCGTCGCTTGAAATCATTGAAATGGAATTTTGTAACTTTCGGAAAGAGGTTGCTTTCAAAATTCAAACAGTTTGTAACGTTCGAAGAAATTTTTTTAAATACTTAAATAATTTTTTTAATATTAAAATACGATTGTTAAGGCAAAATTGTTCTCGTTCTTATCCGACAAATAATCCATAGTTTTCGTTCGTCGCTATTAATTTTCATTCTCACCGAAGAGACTCGCATAGTTTCCCAAATTTCATAATCTTACGCGAGCCACGTTGCAAATGTTCTTGGTTCGCTCTAAATTGAAAGTGACGTAAATCATCGATCTTCAAATTTAACCTCATGAAAAATGGAGGAAGTAGAAAGATCTAATTGACCTTCGCTGCCTCTCCTTGCGATCTCCTCTTGACTTTTAACTGAGGAACATCTGAGGACTTTGGCGTGCCCATATGCTAATGATCCACGATGATCTTACAACGATGACTTCAGGTTCCACTGCGATCGATCGAATCATCGACGATTGTACGGAAATAGACACTCGCGAAAGCTTACGCGTTTCTTTCCATCGATCAGCTAAAATAAACATCAAAGTCGATTGAAATCACACGAGTTGCAACCGGAACTATATCGAAGATTCGCATCTCGATAGGAATAAATCGCGAGGTATCTGTTACCAATATTATCGATGCCATTCAGAATTTCCTCGTCTATTTCGATAAAAGTATGAAACACTCTAGATATAAAATTTATAAATTTGCCAGTCCATCGACAAGCCAAATCGACACAGAATTGTTAGGAAACTTTCCGAAAAGAAGATCCGTATCTTTTGATCAAATGGTCGAATCATCGTAGATTCTTAAACTGTCGATAAACTTTTTTATTTTCTAAACATAAAACGAATAAAGTCGATCGACAGTTAATTATCACAATTATTACAACTATCAACTTAAACCTAGCTAATGTTTAGAGAAAGTAAAACTGAAACTTCCAATAAGATTTTATCGATTCACTCATTTACATATTCTGTCGTCTTATGAGTCATCTTTAGAAACAAGAAAGGAAAGAAGAAATTCCCAATTCCTAATCGTTCGTGAAGAATTGACCAATTCCCGAATCCTTGATCTTGTACGCAACAACGCCACACCTGGACACTTAATTTACAACGTATGTAGCGGACGATTGGATGGCCGCTTTATCGAGGTCAACAAGAACAAGAGTGGATGCTTAATGGATCACTTCCAAATTACACGCTGATCGTCTATTGCATTTCCAGGTCCGAGTCTGGCAGCAATTACCATGCCGGACATCGAAGGAACGAAAGCATGTACGCTATGACTGGGCTGTACGCGGAGAGTGCGACCACGGGAACCGACGAAACCACAGATCCACTGCAGGCAACCGGTAGCAGACTGACTCACGACACCGTCATCAGGTGTCACAGTAGAAATCCCAGTTCTGGCCTCGTGGACCATAGGTGAGTATAACTGACGCATACAGCACGAGGGATACCCATTTTGTTGCGGATCTTGTTAAAAAATAACGTCGTGATGCGGTAATTAACATCGCTGTTACTAGCAACTGTTAGGAAGTAGCAAATCTATGATAGCAGCATATATGGAGAAAGATATGTACGATACTCGTATTTCTATTGTCAGAATATGAATCTTCTTTATTATCATATTTAGCAGTATGTATAATAAATGAAAATTGTAACATTTGACGGGCTTGAACTTGAGTTGTATCACTTGGCTCGAACGATGCATGGAAAACGTCGAAGAATCTCGCTCGTCCTACAGGAATCGTTTTCATCGTTCAATATCGGAGAAATTATCGGCCAGTAATCGGAAAAACGCAGTTATAGCTTCTTTTTAGTGTCGTAGTTTCAAGGTTTTTGAAAGTACAAAGTTTGATAGAAAATCTGTAAAAATATGCCTCGAAAATCTCATACGTTTTCCTTGCTATTATCTTTTCCTACTTAGCTTTATTTATTGTTATTCACGTAAAGAGGAAAAACTCGAAGCAACTGCGGATAGTTGAATTTTATGTTTATTTTTTCGATTTTCACTGTGAATTCCACGAAAAGACTTAGAAGCATCTTTCGCTCGTTTTCTTTTTTATAAAAAAAAAAAAAAATAAACTTCCGCGGTTATACGTCATCGGCTACAATGTACACGTTGTGTTATAAGTAACGATCGTGAATGACGTCGAACAGAACAAAATTGTCGCGAACGAAGACGAAAAAGAGAAAGCGAGACGCTAAGAAGCGAGTCGTGAAAATGTTATGGCGTTTCTTCCTATTACGCAATCGGAGATTTCTGTAGCACGGTCAGTCCATCCGCGAATTTACATACACAAATGGTTTCTAGACGACCGTGGTAAAAATTGCAAGCTGTAACCCTCGAAAACGTGAAAAGTGAAAGCACCAAACTGACCATGACACGGTTATTCGTGAAATAGATTCTTTTGCAACAGTGATATATGTGTCATAGGCACATCCTGTTACGAGTCCTGTTATCATAAATTTATTCGCCTGAATGAAGTTAGGGACGAGGTTGGAGGAGTAGACGAGCGTTTCGTTTAAAAACGAAGATGGAGAAAGATATGGCGAAAATATTTTTCACCATCTTCCGATTAAACTGTCACTTTACGAATTTTAATATTAACGTGGCCAATGTCGCAATATGGTACGATCGAAAATGAAAACAAGCTATTCGATTCAAAGGAGTAAATTTTCTAAAAATACGCCTGATACACTGACGAAGTTCCATAGAAGTCAAAAACATAATTATCGAAACGAGCAACAGTTTGGAAATTTTGGGGGAGATAAAAAGATACACGAGTTCAGCTGTAAAAACAAAATATACAGGAGATTTTAGTAATACGAGACTGTTTCCTTGTAAAACAATAGGGAAGTTTTTCTCTCGTAATCTTCGAATATGTTGCAAGGATAACTGTAAAGATAGGATATCAGGTTTTAAGGGTGTGTTAAAACGAGTAAATAAATTCAATGTTTCTCTGAATGCACTACTTGTATATATTACAATTCTTGAAGTATCTTGATCTCTTGGAGACGTAGAACAGAACGTGTATAGCGAATAAGGACGGAAGTTTTGATATCTTTTCCTTTTTATCTCTTTTTTTTTTCTCGTTTAATGATAACGAGGAAAAACTGAGATAATGAAGCTACAATTTACATCGAAGTGAATTTGAATTTAATTGTACAGGAAATGTTTTCATAGTAGTATTTATGTTGTACTCGAATAATTAAAATTATCTTTTGCTTGAAATGCATATATCTGCTTTGTCGACAGAGTATACCGAGCAATTGCCTATATAATTTCTATTAATTATATCGCTATATGGTATGATCTATATTAGTCGTATTTATCACTATTTTGTACTTGTTACGTCTCCAAAGATCAATACGTATACTTCTGTGTTAACTTCAATCTGTCCTAACTCATATGCACGCAATCACGGTGCATCATTCAGCACAGTATTATTCATGCTTGCTGTTTCTTCTTCTTACACTTTTTCAGAGATTTTATCATCAAATGTCACAGCAGGAATCCCAGTGCTTCCATGGTGGACAGGTAAAGCTGGCATGATTATCACTTACAATACAATTAATCAAAGAGAGAAAAAAAAAGTAAAACGATTATGACCAACTAACAAAATCCTGCAAAGTCGACTAACAACATTCTAATTTGTATTATATTCCCATCGAATCGATCGTCTTCTTTAATCCTTTAACTGTATCGCCGGGATTGGACTAAGATTGCGTTCGAAGGCACCCTAAGGCTATTTTCTACGCTCTAATTTCGCAAGTAATTGCACACGAGACGAAGATTGTGAAAAGCTAGGACGATGAGCGCGATAGCCGGATTTCCTTTTAAGAACGACGCGTCGAGTCGCGATGAACGAAGAATTTATTTTAAATAAGGAATCGAAGTGACTCCAAGTGGACTGTAGGTTGTCGACGATCCTAGCAACCTGACAGACGTAGCCTTGTTACTAGTTGTTGGTGATCCGAAGTAACGTTCAATTGGCTTAAACAGGAGTAAAATTCTGCAAGAATTCGAAATTAATACGATTACGGCCAAGCATTATAGCAAGGTAAAGATATTTCAGTCAGTCGAGTTCCTGAGAACGTAAACGATCTCGAACTTTGCATGAAACGATCGAACTTGTTGTACATTATGAGACGTTAATCGATCTAATCAAAATAGAATCCCGCTGGGAATCTTACGATTCAATCGTACAGAAGTGATCTTCTCCACGTTACACGTCTAATTTATGTGAAATTTCTTTAACGATGTTTAACTGAAGATCCTGTGAGTCTACGATAAATCGGCAAAAAATTATTCGAACCAAACGAGAAGCAAGAATAAGATCGATGTTTATCTTCGATGATCATCGTTTTTCAAATTTCACGCTCTTTTAATTCATTTTCTTGATCTTTTAAAAATAACGCCAAGAGTTTCTTCACCTCGTCGCCAGCGTCTCGCAGTTAAAGGATTAATCGAGTCGCACACGTGCTTCTCGCTTTGTTCCTTCGCTTTATACCAAAATACCCGACGATTCCATAGCAGAATTCTTAACACGTTTTTCTTGTTGTCATGGACTGGCGACACAGGACGGAGAAGGAGAGAGCGCAAACTCCGCCGTTTAATCCGGATTCGAAGGACTGTGGAATCCTGAGCTGCCGGCCGGCCTTTATACAAAAATTCGCTGGAATAAAGGTTCGCAAATGTTACTTTATCCAAAATTCCTGCAATGCCCGATAGATCTGCAAGATCCGGTTGACGTAACGTCACTTATTTATCTTGAAAACAGCGAGTTGTTCGTGAAAGTATCTCGACTCTTATCGTGGAGAAATCTTTTATGAGGTGTTTGAGCTTCTTGCACGAGACATTTTAAAAGTTCATTCACGCTATAATAACGCTTCATTATCACGGTTAAACGAATAAAGCTCGTAACGAGTGTGAGAACGTGCATAAAAATTACAAGACATTTACTGCAACTATCGAGACGAAGTTAAGATTTCTACAAGAAGTTCGAACACTCTTGTGAGCAACTGTGAACCAACATTTTTAAATCTCTGCGATTCTATTTATTTGCTAAAAAAAAAAAAAGAAAAAATCTTCAACGTTGGTAATCTTTTAGTATGCTTTCCTTTATACCACGCTGTTTTGCTTGCACAAATTTTTATCGTTGTACCAGTTAAAATTACAATTAAACTGTTTGGAATGGCACACGGTAAATTTCATACACGTACGGCATTTAGATATTTTCAAAAATCGCTTTGTAATGTGTGATGTTCTAACGGAAGGGTCGTGTTACATTTTCTCGTCGTACAGTCTCGTCGAACGAAGCGATTCGATTAATTCGAAATCGCCAATCAACTTACATTTGTTGCGTATATGGTACACGGATGTGCAAAACGAGGTGCGGTGAGTCATCATTTCGAAAGGATACGACATTGAAACGCTGCTGACATTCTGTGAAAGGTTTTAAGTCATCGTAAGTGTATGAAGCAAAGACGTCATCGTTTTCATTTGGCGTGGTTTTATTGTTCGTTGCCATTACATTGCAACGTAATCAGATATTTTGTTAACTCGTGCGAGAACAGGTTTAGCCTAGAAATCCGGCCGAACTCCTCTAGTCTACCGATTATCCAGCTTTTTTATTTACATTTGCAGTCACGAAGAATTTCTTCTACAAGTAACGATAAATGCTTGGAATATCCAAATGCTTGTAAATCAGACGAAAGGATATCCCAATAGCTCGAAATTTGCAAAATTGCTAAAACTCGACCGAATAAGTTGAATTTCTCAAATAACTCGAAAGTTCAATTTTAAGATCGCAATTTAAAATTATTTCTTGTATCCAATCCAATAAGATGCACTTACTTTGTGCACACTATTCATATCGTTTTTCTGTCAATATCAATCTAAATGTAAATTACCTTTTCTTTTAGTGCAGACATCGGTAAAGATCATGTAGGTTTACACGATTAAATTCATGATTTTCGCGAGTACAAAATTCGAAATGTACTACGTACACCTGTTCATATCGAGCGCTTTTTAGCTTTGATTTGTCAAACATAGCACGTCGATTATCAGCAAAATGTTTTATCCTGTTGCCATCGTAAGATCATAATGTTACGTTAAAGCGGCGTTTTACCTTCGTTAGTTAAAATGCACTCAAGGGTACAATGATGGAATCGATAAAGCTTTTGCTTATCTAATCGGGTTTTATCGTTCGATTCGGCAGCATGGATGTACGAAAGAATCGATATTATCAGGTACACGTATCTCTGAATTTTACATGATAAAGGGTGCTTTTGTTCTGTCCAAGCAAAAAAAAAAAAAAAAAAAAAAAAAAAAAACGCATATTTCTGATAAAGTACGCTGTCACATTTTTCCCTTTTCAGATAAAAATTTCTATTCTACGAAATATTAATCGACTTATAGGAAATAATAGAAATTCGGTAAACACAGATACAAAAGCTTCTTATCTTCTCTTCTTCGATTTCCATAGGAAATACGTTTTATTATTTGAGATGATAATATTGATATTTCGTCTACGATAAGCGTATTTATTCATAGATTCTAACATATTTTCAGAATATATTTTATCTCGAAGGCAAAATTAACGTGTAAACCAAAGTATTTCGTATCTCTGGCTGTTTATGAAGGATACGTGCAAACATTTACAAGTATACATTATTTTATAAATTAATTGCTATATATATATATATATATATATATATATATATATATACATACGTGTTTTTTATTCAGGTATTTCTCATTAATCTTCTATCATTTATAGGAAATATTTCATGGATAAAGAAAATGTTATATCGCGTTAAAGAAATAAATATTGCAGGAGGAGCTGTGAATTCCTCTTTAATTGTAAATAAGCGTACGAGTTCGTAAAGTGTATAAGTCTTGAGTTATACGTAGTGCAGGTGGTGGTAATCACAGATGTACATACGTAACCTTGCGAACAATCTAGAACAATCCTGATTTCTTGGATCGTTTTACAACCTTCAAGTTCGTTGTGTGTAAATTCTCTATAACACCCATAATTTTCTATATAAAAGAGAAAGATCCTTTGGTATATCACGTTAAGCTCTTTGAACTTCTTTGCGGTAGTAGCAGCAGCACTTTGCATTTCGCTATGACACTTGTTACGTTTCGAGAAATATAATATGATATTAATATTAAAATATGAAATACAAGAAATATAAATTTATATACCGAATATGTCCAAACACTTCACAGACACCGTAGATATTTGTAAATTTGTCATCGTTATTTTTAATCAACGTGCGTGGCTAGAACATGGTGCAAGACGTGGCGATGTCGTAGAAGTAAGAGTTACGTCGCGGCTTCTTAGAACAGGAAACCTAACAAAGAAACACGTCGAATTTGCACTCGCAATCGTCATCGGAGACGCTCAAGGTTCAATTAACATACATTAACGAACGATCATCCCGTGATTTTTCCAGGTGTTTGTGTTCCTTCTGTCGTTTCTCGTCACGCTGCAGCAAGCACTTAGTTCAGGTTACATAAATTCTGTGATCACGACCATAGAGAAAAGGTTCGAAATCCCGTCCAGCCTTTCAGGCGTCATTGCTAGCTCCTATGAAATTGGAAATGTCATCACCGTCATCTTCGTCAGCTATCTTGGTAGCCGAAGACATATACCTGTTTGGATAGCTATTGGTAAGTATACATCATAAAATTATTCGAATCTATTAGGTCGTCCGAAAAGTTTCTTTCGTTTTATAAAGAAATAATGTATGCACAACATTTTCCGTTTTATATTATTTCCTCGAATTACGTATGATCCATTTTTCTTTTATCGAGACAAAAATCACAACGTTTGACAGATTAGGTTTCATTATAGTATATGATATGTTGTAAAAGACGTGTCTGTAAAAGAAAGACGCTTTCCGGACAATCTGTAACGCTATTTAACTCTCGCGGAGGCTGGGTCAATCCTGACACGTAAACGTAAATATTTCAATATATAATTATATCGTATTGCTTAGTTTTTACGTCACTAATTATCCTCGTGTTCCATTTATCCCATAAGATTGATAAGGTCGATTTATTAAAATAGATGTGTTCTATTAAATTGTGCAAACAGTTTTATGTTTCAAGCGAATGTTACGAACATTGACTGTTTGCCTTGTCGCTACAAAATAGATCATTCGATACTTGGGACAACGATAATCCAGTCTTTGTTAGATAAAGCTAGCACTAGAATTAGTAGAGTAGAGAAGATAATTGATACAAGGCATTCTTTTTGCAGAAATTTTGTAAGTTTTTAAACAGTACCCATATTTTCCTTTCTTTTGTACCAAGTATCGTACTTCGATCAAATTGATATTAAAGTTCTAATAAGACAAATATAAATAATAAAATAAGCGTGTTCCCAAGGTAATAATATGAAATATTTTTTAATTATCGTCATTCCAGGCGCCGTCATAATGGGACTGGGATCGATGATCTTTATGGTACCACACTTCACAGCCGAACCCAATTTAATGACGGCTGCGAACAATTCTAGCTCGGACAACATTTGTCGCGGTGTTTCGTTACGCGAACAAGATATGGGATTAGGTAAGAGTTTAATGAATTGCGAAACGACGAATAATGTTGCATGTAGAAATGTGAATTTCGTGGTTCGCCTGCTAAAAGGATATAAATTTTAATTAAAAAAAAAAAAAAAAAGGAAAGGGAAGGAATTTATTTTTCCTTAAATGCCAAATATCAACGTAATTCACATTGTCGTGTAATGTCTAAAAATAACATTTGCACAGAAACTGAAAGTATCATCTTTTCTTCGTAGGTCGTTTATCGTCTGGATTATCGTCTCCGCCTTTAGCACCACACAACAATTTAAGAGGTGATAATTGCATTCAGGGATCTCCATCTACCGCTGGTCCTGTTATGTTATTTGTACTTGCTCAGTTATTATTAGGCTGTGGTGGTTCCCCTTTATTTACCCTCGGTACTACTTACATAGATGATCACGTACGACCAGAAAGTGCTTCTTTGTATATCGGTAAGAAAATATACTGTTTCGAAAGGTTTACGATTTACCGTATAAGAATATTTTATTAAGAAGCTCTTATGTTTCTTTTAGGTTGTATGTATAGTATGGCAGCTTTCGGGCCGGTTTTAGGTTTCCTTCTTGGAGCTTATCTCTTATCATTTCATATGGATTCATTTTCTGGAACAATCATCAGTATAGGTAATGAAATACGTAGATATAGGTATCTAATGAGTAGACTGCACATTTATATGAACACGGCTATAGAAATGTACCGGATGCATAAAAGTCTGCAGTTTTACTAGCGATATTTGGTTGTACTCAAAATTATGAGATATTATTTAGGATAAAATTATTCTTCTACAGATCCAGGTGATCACAGATGGGTAGGCATGTGGTGGGGTGGTTTCCTACTCTGTGGTTTACTCCTGATCCTAGTGGCAATACCGTTCTTCAGTTTCCCGAAAACTCTGCAACGGGAGAAAGAAAAAATACGAATTATCGAAAAAGCTAAATCTTCGTCGCAGAAAGAGAAAGAGCAATGCAAAGAACCGAAAAAGGAGAAACTAAATGACAGTGGTTACGGCAAAGATGTGAAGGGTAAACTTTTAATTCTTGAAATTTTACAACTGAGATTTAATTATTCGCCTTATACAAATTTTCCATAATAAATATTATACATCATTAAAAACGATCAAAAATTAAAGTTGCAATTAAACATAAATTAATATATATCTCCCTGTTTCAGATATCCCCAGGAGTATGTGGAGGTTGGTGTGTAATCCAGTGTACGTAGTAACGTGCCTAGGAGCTTGCATGGAATTAGTAATCGTCTCCGGGTTTGTGGTTTTCCTGCCAAAGTATCTGGAGACACAGTTCAGCTTAGGAAAGAGTCAAGCCAGTGTATTCACCGGCTCTATAGCGATACCGGGTGCCTGCATCGGAATCTTTTTTGGCGGATGTTTGCTCAAACGTTTAGAATTAAGACCGAAAGGTGCAGTTCAATTCGTTCTCGTCTCGAACATGATATGCCTGGTGTGCTATGGCCTCCTCTTCTTCCTCGGTTGCGACAACGTAAAAATGGCTGGGACCACTATACCGTACTTTAACAGCAGCACAAAGGGTCCGGAACCCTTTCAAGTAAATCTCACTGCCGCGTGCAACTTTGGTTGCGAGTGCCGAATGACAGACGTCGAGCCAGTCTGTGGAAACAACGGTCTCACGTATTTTAGCCCTTGTCATGCAGGCTGCACTGCCTTCAGTTCGAAATCGAACTTTACTAATTGTGCATGTAAGTGTGAAATTCTCCTTTTTTTCCTTTGTACATCGCCGAGTATACAACGAGTAGGAAAAGTTCTTATACATAAGGTGAAAAATCTATCTGACTGGAAACTTTTGCATACTATCGTATATTAAACGTCAATGTTTCATTTTGAACGATACTAATATTTCCTCTACAATGCGATTAGTGCAAAGTACAGTAAAAGGCTAAAATAAATCAGAGTACATCGCTAATAAATATAATTAAATATCTGTTGATAAATATCACTATATTTATCGATAGTGTTAGACAATTCTATAATTTCCATATTTATGTTTTAGGTATACACGGAAACTTAACAATGTTGCCACCGGCAGCTCCAGAATTTGCGGAAGTAACGGTAGTGCCAGTAGCTACTGCTGGCCCGTGCACTTCGCCCTGTAGAACTATATTTCCATTTTTAATTTTACTTTTTTTTATGACGTTTATTGTTGCCATCACTCAGATGCCTCTATTAATGATAGTGTTACGGTAAGTCTCACTTTTATCACTTTTATATGTCTCATATGTCAGTATACTTGAGTTATGTTCAAATTTTACATTTTATCTTTTGTTTCTAATGCAGATCAGTCTCAGAGGAGGAAAGATCGTTTGCTTTAGGCATGCAATTTGTAATTTTTAGACTGTTCGGTTACATACCTGCTCCTATTTTATTTGGTAATCTAATTGACTCTACATGTTTACTTTGGAAAAGCACATGTGGAGAAAAAGGTGGACGATGTTTACTTTACGACATTGAACAGTTCAGATACAGGTATTCATTATTCCCACATCTATGTGCAGTTTGAAAAAGCTAATTTTAGAAATGTTACTAAGCAGTGACATTTTTCGTTGAATATTTTTCAGATATGTAGGACTTTGCGCTGGCATCAAGATTTTAGCTTTGGCACTGTTCCTCGTTGATTGGTGGTTAGTTAGAAGGAGAAGGCAAATGGAAGACCAAGCACCGTCTTTTACTGTCAACGAATTCGTAGGGTCAATTATCAGCCTTGACAAATGTAAGTAGGACACCTTCATACCAAATACTGTTACTAAATGTATGTTCGCAACAAATACTTTGTATTTTCTACGTGTATTTCCAAATTCGTTTGAAACTTTATCACTGCTGTCATGATACTTATTATAATGGTAATAAAATGCCAGGAGGTTCTATATAGTATAGATAATATATCCATAAAAGTTTTTCAAGTACTTTCGTCGGCCACTATCATCTTTCCAGGACAATGCCATTTTTTCCAAATTTTTGTCGTCATATTATCGTTCAGCTTCGAAATACGTGTTTTATCTTTTAGTATTCGAAGAAAAACCGCATCTTCACAGTGTCGGAGATGGAGACGGCACATCTCCAAATTCTGAATTGCCCACGCCGTCGTCAATATCGTCGCCTACGGAGCCTACAAAGTCGACGAACCTAGAAGACACCGGCTCATCGAATCAGACGCAAGATTCGACGGATATAGGAATTCGTTCGAAGAACGCAATGGATGTCGATGATATCGATGTTCCCGATACAAGGCAAGCACCTCTTGCTTTAGAAGAACCGGACACAGAAGTCAAACCGTTGACCGGTAAACCCTCTGACAAGCTCGTGCGGAACGTTTAATGTTTAACTCGTGTTAGAGGCTATCCAATTGAATTATATCAAAAAGGTGATAATGTAAGTCTGTGGCAAATTGTTTTGAGATCGCAGGTAAACGAATACAGTATATATAGAGTGGAATAATACGTACAACGCCATGTGCATTATTAATTTGTGCAATCCTAAAAAAGAAACGCTGTTAATAATGGTAGAAAGTGGTACGAATGACTTTAAATGAAAGAAAGAAATGATAATCTCTGTATACATATATGGTGCTAATATACTTTTTTAAAGAGATCGAAAGACAAAGAATTACCTTATATCGTTCCGTGCATCGTCAGATACAAATTTAAATTGTGTTGAAGATATAAGTAAATTTTACATACACACACATACAACACACGTTATATATTCTTGAATACAAGTGAATCGAAAATATTTTTACAGTGGTTATATTTGCGTGAAGGATATTGTTTATCGTGCGAAATAATTTGCCACAGGTTTGTCTCGATGGTTTGGCTATTTTTAGGAACTAATATCACTAGAATGTACATTTTTACGGTGATGCGATATATATGTCAATAAATAGGAACGTAATAGGTGAAAAAATATAATCAGGCTCGTTTCAGACAGACGTATTGTATCTTGATTGAAGAAAGATTTTCTTTGTCTGAGACGAGTTTCCTTCGCCGTTGGAAAACGAGCCTTGCGCGATTTAAGAGAGAAAAAAAAAGGAAAAAGAAAAAAAAATAGGAAAAAAGGAAGAAAGGCCAACAAGGACAAAACTGTAAATATAAAAATTCCTGCCTTAAGAAATACAAGACTAGACAAACGTATATTTAAAGATAATTAATTAAGTGATAGAGTTAACGATCTATAATAAATAATATCATTATAATTGCAGATTGAGAGCTGCGATTTATTTTATAACTAGAGATTAGGCTTTCTCAGAAATAAAAAAAAAAAGTAGTCAATTTAACCTAGCAATGTAAAGGAAAAAACACGCAAAAAACAAACTAAATGAACTTAATAGCGTTGATCCTTTTATGGAATTAGTTTAACTTTGTAGTAGCGTACGTTTTATTCCTTTTTGTTTCCTTTTGGTTTCTGAAAGAACACTTATATTATCAATGAAAGAATCATGCTTTTAACAAAGCGACACGTTGATCTCTGATATGTTTTCTCCTAAGTGCTATGGTATCAGCGACACACTATTTTAAGAGCTTTCAGAAAAAACGTTAGCATTAATTAAACGACAAAAAAGAAGAAAACAAAATAAAAAAACGGAAGTGTTGATGCGACTTTTTCGTCGTGACGCATGCGTTACTTCTTGTGCTATTCTACGGAATGAAATATTTAATGAATTATAAAATGAATTATGCTTCCAAGCAATGAATGGAAAACAGGAAGCTATAGATTTTCGGTCAAAGAATGCTGATGTAACAAAATCGCTGGTCAATTGGAATTAATTGTACAACACGTTGAGAGACGTGTCTCGGACAAGTCCTGGCTTATTACACACCATTTAGCTCACTCGTTGTTAGAGAGAAGACTACTTGTTGTTTTGTACCTGAAAGCTTCTTGTATCCAATTTCGATGTGACAAAAGAGTGAAAAAGAAGAAGAAGGAGAAACAAACGAAAGAATACAAAAAAAGAAAAAAATATATAAAAAAAAAACTCACTCAGGAAAAGAAATTTTATAGCGCGTTAAGAGCACGTTTAACCGAATCGAAGGAAAGCTATAAATAATAATACAAATATGAAATATCTATCAGTGCAAAATGAACGAAATCTTAGCCTAAGAAACGAACAAAAAGAGAATGATGTAAAGTAACTCGTTTCAGCTCAATTTCTTTTAGAAGTGATTAAGGCAAGATGAAAGAAGATAATTAAAAAAAGAGATTCTACGAAAGAAAAATTTTAACAAATAATGATGATGTTATATAGGGACAACAATGCCATTTGCATGAACTATCATTTGAAACTGTTCTTTTCTCCTATCGCTTCGGGTACGAAACCGTTCTACTAATGCTTCTATCTAATTCAATTAAAAAAATATTGAAATAAACGAACGAAGGGTATATAGCGTTAATTTTACACTGTCTTGAAAAAAAAAAGAAATAATCTATTATGCTGACGTCGTCGTAGCATTTACTTACGTTAATGCAGACACACTTACCTATGTACGATATTATATCTCGCACGCTGTTTGGCCCATCACTGTCAATTTTTCGAAGTGTAGTTACACACGCTACCTATATATACATACATATATTATATTTTAGAGGCAATTTTGATGTTTGCAAAGTGGCGAATCCGTACGACGAAGTTCATCGTTCGAAACGTTCTCGAGGCCGTGATGATCTCTCTCCTAACTACATTAATTACTACAAAGCAACTTACGTATTAATACTAATACTATACCTACTTTGTGATATGAATCTCTCTGTCGAACGATTGATTTTGTCGGACGGATCTCTCGTATACATGTGGATTATAAACAAAAAGGGAAAAAAGTGCTGTGAATAGAAAAACACAAAAGAAGACGGACAAGTAGAAGAAGAAAAAAGAAGAAGAAGCAGAGGAACAGGGAGGAGGAGAAGAAGAGAAAAACGGAAGATGTGAGAATATGCAGATTAAAATGTTCAAAAAAAAAAAAAGAGAAGAGTTAAACAAGTCGAATCAAATTCAGTTCAATTCACACGTTTCGTCGAGAATGAAAGATGCGAGATTGTTAACAGGAGAAATATTAATAATAATTGCATCCACGGAGACGCTACAACTGTACATAGGGAATTATAATAGTTAGAGCGATTTATAACGAGCAATCGAGAAATAAATGAACACGTGGTTACGTGCATTATAATTATATATATATATACATAAATATAAATATATTATACGATTTAATAGGATTTTACGATGGTCGCCATTGACACGACGACGTTCTGTTTCTAATATAAAACGCATCGTTTTGTACGATTTATGGCGAACGTTATGGAATGAACGAACGATCTTGATCGCGCGACTCGCACAATTTTTCCATCGTGTTACTTAAATATTTTTACGGAAATCTTTCTCGTATATACCGTTTTATGATGAATCGTATCCTCAGAATTTCTTTCCTTTCTTTTTCTATTTTTTTCTTTCTTTTTTTTTTGTTTGATATATTTAAAATTCCGTTCCAATATATTAGTCGTACAGCTAACTCGTTGTCAGATTAATTTTTGCAATGTCATATCGTTATTGTTATTATTATTACTAATATTATTAGTATTATCATGATTACTGTAATTATATCGCTGGGCTTTTTACTGTCTACCGTTAGTATACTCATAGTTTAATTTAGCGTTAATGTTTATTTCGTAGCGGATGTTTTTTTTTTTTTTTTAATCGATTCGGTCGTACTATATATTTGCTGTATTTAACACATTCCCACGAGCTAATATACATTATTAATCGAAACTAAAAGGAAAGCGTTGAACGTAACAAAATGTCATATGGAGGAAAGCGTTTTAAGTATTAGGTAGAAAGTTCTAACATAGCGACAAGAATTAATAAATTAAAGAAGAGATATTGTGTACATAGATATTGACTATTACAATGATTAATATAAACTGCTTATAGATGTAATGTATTTTTTGTAGGGACCATAATGTATAAGCAGAACGATACGAGGACGTTTCTTTCGTTTCTTCCTTTCTTTTTTTTTTCTTTTTTTTTTTTAGTTCATTTTCTTCTTTTCTTTGGTCGAACGGTTCTTGAATGGTGATACGTGACTGTGAGACGAAAGCTCTAGCTAAGGTTTGTGGAAAAGTAGAGGCAAAGAAATAAAAAGCAATACGTGTTTGCTTGCGAATGCGGAGATGAGAATACGAAGGTAAAGCTTCGTAAATTATGAGATTCAGAGATTAGGTATTATAATTATAAAAGCTCATAGAAAATTGAAATCTGAAAACGTATACGTAGTTTTGAATGTTTCGCAACAATGAAAAGTTCTCGAAATGCGTGCGATGAATGGATGGAGTGTCAATAATTGATGTTCGCAGAGCTCGCAGAACAGATTTCGTTGAATATTATATGGTATTTACAGTTAATGAAATCTTTTCTACGAGCATAACAGCGAATGGAAAAGCTAAGCATCGCCGTGTGTTATAGCACGTGTGAAGTTGATCGGCTGTTGAAGGTCATCGAGAAAAATTAGATCTAGTAGATCGTTTATTTTATTACACTGTTCCATGCCCGTACACTCTACACTTGTTCTTTTCATCCCCTTGGCTTATTCTTGTACTTCTTACATCATGAAACTCACGTTTCCCTTCTTATTTATCTACGATGCTTTGTGCAATTGTTGGCATTAGGAAAATCATATTTACAAAACGTACTAATAATGTTATATTACCTTGTAGAAAAAGTTATATTATGTTTTTTTTATTATATTCGATTATTTTTTCCTACTTGTTCATATTTTATTTGATTATTAAAAAATAAAAATTCAATATTAAAACTAAAGTACACTTTATTTACACATACAATCGTCACACATAATTAATGCCATAGAATAAGTTAATGAAGTCGTAATAAGAAAAATTGGCTGTAGGATGGTAGGAGAAGTGACCTTGAGCAGCCAACTGATATCTCAATGGAGCTGTATTCCGAGACAAAGTAGGAAAAATCGTAAATGAAGAAGATAATCGATATTACAATTGTGAGAGAGAAATGGTTCAGAAAGATGGGAATAGAGAGTTTGTTCGATAAAGCGTCAGTGACTTTCGAAAGCATTTCAGTCGGATTCCAACAGTTTGATACGTGTTAATGCCATGCCATTTCATACACACACATGCATAGGTACATATCGCACACGAACACCCCTACACGCCTACCATACGTTACTTTCTTACGATTATTGTATATTATAGAAATTCTTGTGTCACACAGCAAAGGTTGCTTAAATTTAGTCGCGTAGCAAGCGAATAAAATTACATAAATGAATGCATTCGGCCACCCTAGAAAACAGAGGAAAAACGAAGCAACAGAAAGCAGTCATTTTGATATACCGATCATAATGCAGAGAATGATTTAGACGCGACCGATTTCGTAATTTGCGAAACGGTGTTAAAAAAGGAAAGAACACTTGAAATAACATTGCCTTAAAAAACGAAAGATTAAAAAAAAAAAAAAACGTAATTCATAAGGAACGCTCTGACGATGGTACAAGTGGCAAAAGGAAATCAATGGTGATGAAGAATGACCGTGAATTTGCAGAGACAAAGATATATTATATATATTATAAATAAATATATGAAGATAATGTTAGACGTAAGAACAAAATCTCGTATTGTCAAAAATGATTTATCGTTTCCTCGAGTATTATATATAAATATATATAATTTTAAACCCCTTATGATAGAGAATATATCGTGCGTGCGCGGTCGAAGGAAGCTGTTTTTTCTTGAGGTGAACATTCTGTTTTCATATCGAACACCGAGTCTCTTCCTTACATATGGAACAAATACAGATTGTGAGTCGTACTAGGGTTCGTGTAATTTTCGTTTTGCGTTTTATCAGGAGGCGAAAAGATGATAATGTAGATATTATTATCGGGACATTGTCTTTTCCTCCGTTCGTCGAAACTTAACAGTTTTTTTTTCCTTCTTTCAGAAGTAAGGCACAAACAATGTATTTACAATGAATAAATGTTTTGAAAACTGTTAAACTAGCGTATTTATATCTCTCATTAGCTACACAATATATGTATTTTATTTCGTTAATTGTTTGGTTGATCATTTATTAGAATTCTAACGAATACTGACCATTTTATAGTTAAGTGATCGAATTGTGATTGAAACTAGAGTCAAAGCGTTGATTTATTTTAATTTTGCCGAATGATTCATTTAGTCATTATGCGGTAAATTAGCAGTCACGTAGCTGACATTTGAATATAGCGCCACTCAATACTCGAACAAATCGCGCGAGAGGATCGATGTAGCCACCTAACGGCCTTCTTCGTTCACTTCCGTCAGTTGTTCACAGGCTTTTCTAGCGTGTGGACGTACGTGAGTGTTTGGCGTGTTCTGTCACCTACGGAGTCGCGTTTTCGCTAACGAACGCCCCACCGTACCTTCCATATTCAATGTGTATGGCGATTCAGGTGAGTCTCGAATGGCTATGATTGTTCGAACAAGGATTTCAACTCGATTTCGCGGTTGGTTTTTCGCGTGTACGCCTCGGTGTCTTCCTCGTAGCAAAAAGTCGATCGCTGGATTTACGGGCGCCGTGTACGCGCGCGTGTGTCCCTCGTTTGGCTGCGTGCTTCCCTTCGTATATCCTATATATTACATTCGCGTAACGATGCTACGTTTTGCGTGTGAGTGCGCGCGCGCGTCTCTCTACGTGTACGATTCGCCCGACCCTCTATCCACGCTCTTTTACACGTATCGAAATACGTGTGTTGCGCGGACGACGAACTCTGGCGTCCCATCGAAACTCGCCACCACCGTAGTCTGCCTGCCTGCCTGCCTGCCTGCCTGCCTGACTCTATATATGTAGTATCCGTGTTCCTTCGTTTCGAAATAATCTCTCTATGGAAGCACGCCTGACAACAACACATCTTGTTACATCGAATTCTTAGATAGAGAAATATCGAAGTTTTTAAAATTTCCTCCAAGTAGTTACTTATCGAGAGAAGTTACGCGGAGGTATTGTTCAACAGTATCGTCTATATAGTACTTGTGTACCTTCGTTTCGAAACAAACTGTCCATGAAATCATGCCTGAAGAGGATACATGTATCTATATCGAATTCTCATATAGAGAAAAATTGAAATTGCTGAAATTTTCTCCAAGTACTCATTAAGGAAGTTGTTTCGTCGTCGTTTATGTAGTATTTATGTCCTCTTGTTACGAAAGTATCTCTTCATGAATGCCCGCTTGAAAAGAATATGTCGAAGAATATAAGGAATTTTCAGATAGAGAAAATACGAAATTCGTCAAATTTTCTCCAAGTATCTATTTCACATTTACCTGCTAAGGGAAATTGCTTCGGTGTATTATTCAACAGCGTCGTATTTCTAGAGTAATTTCAGTTGTGGAGGACATTGCATGCCATGCGCCGAAGCACGCTGGCTTTAACCCTACTATGATCATAGAATTTTTATATTTCAATTCTGTTCCCGTTTTAGCAAACCAAGAAGAGTGGTGCTGCTTTAAAACGATATTTAGTATAGAATCGAAACGTTAAAAATTGCTACGCAATCTCTAATTTAATAATTGCGGATATTTATACATTTATAGGAAATTTGAAAGTGCAAAATTCCACAAAATGTACATAGGTACACGTAATACGAAAATATATAAAATATTCAAAGTATAACACTTTCTATAACAGTTGGTAGGTAAAACAATTTTCTACGGAAGTTCTTCTGTTTTAATTATACTCTCAAAGATAAGAATTTTGGGTAAAAATTCGCAATCTATTAATGACAAATTCCTTGTGAATATATACAAGTAAGAAACCATGCGTACCAATATAAGAAATCTTCTCATATCGTTGGAAGTTGAAATATTTCTTAAAGTTGGAAACCTGAAATTGCGTTGAAAATGGCTGAAAGAATGTAACGGGGTTAAGCAAGATCGGCCAGACCTGCATTTTTTCTGTAGCGCGAGTTCTCTTTGTAAACACACGTTCAGTTGGCCAAGTCCGAGTGACAGGCCGAGGTCGGTTGCGAACGAAGGCACGCTCGTGTGACACGCGGATCGCACGCCAGGGGCACGCATGCTTCTGTTTTGCCTCGCGTACATGCTGACCAGCAGCGATCCACGCGATAATCGATCGTAAGCACACACCCTTCTCTTCGATTCTCGTATCGAATGATATTCCAGTTTATGATGTATTACCTGTCGTCTTAATGTTTTTAAGTGCGAAATGTTGTTTACTTTCGCTCGAGTTAAACTGGCAGATTCTCGCCATCTGCTGTTAAGTTCAGATTTGTGCGTGCAGCTACTTCGGAAAAGAGGCGAATGTAATACGGTACGTATCTGTAGGATGAAGCTTCGAACGTATTTTTATAATTCATGTTATAGTTATATCGGGAATACAGCAGCGAATTTAGTTTCGAGTTGCATGAAGGCAGCCACTGTTCTCACAATTGCAACTGATTCGTCACTTTTGATCGCTGAAAGTCACTACGCTGATCGAATGCTTTTTAAAAAAAGGTATTTCAAAGAACGTCGAGTGCTTACCGCGTTTTTATACGAAGTAAGGTGATATTTTTGTTTTTTATTTTTTTTTTTTAATTAATTCATATGATGTCTTTAGCCAATACGAATCCGGTACTACACTGCGCCCCCTCCCCGCTGGCGGGGCGCCTATGAAGGTTCACTCCAGGAGGGAAAAAAAAGAAAGAAAAGAAAAGGAAAAAGGTTAAATCTGTTAAACAATTATTGCGCAAAGCCTCGCAGAGTGTATGTAGTGTATAATGTACACTATGATTATATATTACCGTTCATAAGTTCGGAAGAATGTATATTTAACATAACCTACCAGTGCAGGTCAAATTGACTGTTTTCAAACTTTTACACAAATGTAACCATATTTAAAGGTTGTCATATCGCTTCATAATTTATGACTTTTTCTAAAACATGCATACAATTTATTTTTCAGTATTTACTTTTAGTTTGCCCTAAAAATGTCAAGACTTTAAAAAAAAATTATAAAAAAGATAACGGACATAGAAGAAGACTGTTCAGATGAACGAGAAACCAAAGCAACTGAAAACAGCATGGAAACACATGAAAAGCTATTTACAACCGAATCAGAATTGAATATTATCTATAAATAAGCGTTTATGTCCAGGGCAAAAAGAAAAGAAATTATCGTTGACAGCAAACAGTGAGACTGTTGCGGCGGACCAACGTATCGAAACTGGGCCCGATGGGACAGTTTGAAAAGAAATAGATGCAAGTCCCAAACCTGGCAGGACATCAGTTCATAATATTTTTAGGGATATGCTAAACGGCATATAATGAAAGGACAAGTAAAGACGGCATTTTATCTTATCATTGATCTCCGTATAAGGGATCGTATAATAAAATGTACGGAAGAAGAAGTATTTAGAGTATTGGAGACTAAGGAAGAGCTAGATGCAACAATATATAGCATCTGCTATATAGCCGCGGTACATATCAGGCAAAGAATTTAGATGTCCTCATATTTGTGAAATAAAATTTGGAGACCTGCGATTTTTTCAAAAACAATGAGCAAGAATGACTTTGCTGAAATTATGAGGTTTATACGATTTAATAAGAAGAGCGAAAGAAGCCAACGTTTACGAACCGAAAGATTTGCAATGGTAGCTATAGTATGAGGCCGATTTATAGAGAATTCACAAAATTGTTATAAACCTGGTGCATACATAACTTTTGTATAAAGAATCGCTGGAAGAAAGCCACACGATAAAACTATCAACAAGTTCAGAGTCATTACTACAAAAAAGCTTGTCAAGTAGAAACTTGTAGAGGTTACAAAATTACGAAAATATGTATGTGACAAATGTACGTTTGACAATAAGACAATTTGTAAGAAATGCAGCAAGGTTGAATAAGATATGTCTCTATACAAATAAAAGCGTAATTTTATTCAAGTCCATTTTAACCGAACATGGTAGGAATAGGTATACACGAAGTGTCGGTAGGTTTAAGGATTATTACAAAAATCGTTCAAATTTCCTCAGCTACGTTGTATTACAAATCTGTAAAATTTTGTAAATTGAATGAAAATATGTAAAAATTATATTTTTAGATTCGGATAGATCGTACATTGTTTCGTCTATTCTCGTAATTCTGACATTAATGAATTCTAGAATTCCTAGCATTATATGTTTGAAGTTAACAGTATCCGGTCACTTAGAAACGCAAATGTAGTATTGATAGCTTTGAAGTTATCGTGTGATCAACGTCGTAGCTCTACGTCGTTCGTTGTACACATGTCGACTCACGTTGTATCGATGTCATATAAACGGAATTGTGACTATTTCCTGTTTCTTCTTTATTGTCAATAATCCACTGAAATTTGAATTCCATATACAATAAACTTATTCCACGATTGAATATCTGGTGTAAATGTTACGTAATATTTGTGTTGTAAAAAGAATATAACGCTTTGAAAAATGCTTGGTTCACGTTCTGCAGTCGTGTTAATAAATTAGAATATATTTATGATCCGTCACGCGTTCCACAGACGTCGACTGACGTCAAATAACGCAAGGTCATGCGTGCATCTTCCAGCCGCTTGACAATTTATTAATTTGCAGTTGTTTCGAACAGTTTACCGACGGGCGTCACGAAATAATTGTCGAATAGTATTTTTTGTCGATATTTCTCTCTTTTCTGTGCATAATTCGTGTTTTGTATTTTTAGATCGTGGTCCGATTGATCTTTGTTAGATAACATAGCGTGATCCTAACCTTCTTCTCTCCTTCTTTTTAACGATATAAAAATAGGTTAGAGAAAATTATTGGTATTAAAGAGATACATTTTTTAAATGGATAGTAATTTATTCCAGGGTCACTGTGATTGATGTATCAAGGTTAATCGCGGTTATTTCATAATAAAAGTATATATGATTAAGAGAGGTTACGTATCTGTGTTGTCTTTAATCTGATGGAATATAACGTGACATTCTAAAATTAAAATTATTTGAGATATTTTAAGTAGTTTGCAGATTAAATATTTACGTTCTTAAAATGCATCTATATAAATGAATATGCACGTGAAAATTAATTTATTCGTAGATTACAATTTTTAAGCTACTACAAAATTACTTTCTATTGTAATTCTTTAATTATTCCAGAAATAAGTAAAAGATACATATGTTTTTTTCTCATTGTTGGAATAATTAAAGCGATATTAAACGAATCTTTATACGACGAAAAAGCAAGTAACTATATTTATAAAACAAATTTTATTATTTTTTGTTTATTATATTTTTTTTTTCTTTTTTTTGTACGTATTTTCTATACGGGACCATTTTAAGCCCATCCATTGGCTTTTAAGGTCATTCATATGTTCAAACTAAAGATCTTTCAATAACAAATTGTTTTAATTGCAATAAAGAAGGAAGAACAGATTATACATTTATTTTCTGCTTTCACCTCCCTGTTCATTTCCCATCATTATCTTGCTTAGCAATTGTTATTGTCTGTATGTCACACACGTGTCACTTGAAATCATAATATGATCACTGTAATTGTCAAATGACTATGGGCGGTTTCCGCCATGAATGGACGATTCATGGATCATATACTCTGTGTCTATATAAAACGGTCAGCCAGACGTAGCGTATGCGTTGCTCGTTGACCTTTTATCAGAATTTGACGATACCATAAATATTATTAGAAAAGATAATATACTTTAAAACAGATTCAAATTACTTAATAAATTATTCTCCGCTTCTTTGTTTCAAAATTATCGTTCCTAATGACAGTAAAACGGAGCAAACCCTACGAAATGTATAGAATTCAAATACACACCGTATCTCTTAATTCGAAGTTCAGTATTATAATTTTCCAATAAATACTTTATGTTACTCTGCATAATATTTTCCTACAATATTATCGTAAACTTCTTCTCTTTCAATCCTATTAATATCAATTGTCGATAGGACCAATTGAATACCGTCATATACACACAGGATATTTAATAGAATATCTAATGTCGGTTTTGCAAACATGATATTTCGTGTATATCGAAGAATGATATTTTAGACAACAATGGATAGTGCTTCTGTTAAATCAGCCGATATATAGTGAAGAAGGTTTTATTGCACGATGTGCATCGAATAGGTTTTCTGTCAGGCATCGTGAAGCTTTCAGAGGTTCGACTACTTTCAATGCGTTTACCATTCAGTCATCGATACACCGAGTTTGTCTAAATCGAATTTATTCCAGTAATCCGGTGCTAATTCCGCGGCTTTGTTAAATGGCCAATGACAAATCGATTTTGTCAATAAAGGCAAGTTTGCTTTTTCCCAAGAACTTCTTCGAAATTTAATTTTAGCTTTACCTTCGTCGTCGTATAGGGTGTTTCGTTGTACCTTGGATTCCCCAATATCCTCGTTCCTCTTCCCTATTTAATAATAGAAATTTTTTAACGATAAAAGTCTGCATTCTTTGATATTTTAATTCTTTTTATCAACAATGGAAATTTTCTAGCGATACTGGAAATTTGCGAGCGATAAAAATTCGTTGGAAAAGAAAAAATATATTTTCCCCAATCTTTATCTGTATCCTTGATCTTCCCTTCCTTGAAAGGACATTAAAACGATTCAATTTGTTTCAGAAAAATACGAATATCTTTTCCTGTCGTGTCGCTTGATCCACGAAGGGACTAACTGAAATGCAATATTTCTACATAATTCCTCGTGGACACGGCGTACGACCGGAAGTCTCGTCCGGTAATAACTATAGCGAAGATCGTCAAGAATTTCCGACTATAGCCTATTGTTCTTTTTTCATTATGTTCTCGAGATAATCATAGATGTGGAGAATAATATTCTGCGATTACAAACGTATACATGTACAGCGCGTGTTACAAGATACGATATGAAATTTTATGAGACGAATTCTGTCAATGACCGCGCACACTCGTCTACCAAAGAGTCACATCGAGCTGTATGATTTCGATCTTTCTGATCTATCTAAATGGACTACGCGTGTACTGCTTAAAGATTCGATCGTTCGACCTTCGACAAATTGACGATTTCAAACAAGCTTTACATCGAACGTTCGTACTTATCGTTACATTTATTTCCTTGTCTCGAAACATGCTGTATCAAACGATCGATGGTTGCAAAAATATTCTCAAGGTTCGGTACGAACCAGACACCCTGTATAAGCGTGTTGAGATAGCGCAACTTGGAATACAAATTGGTAAAGTTGCAACGCGAGTCGCTCGCAGGGTATCCTCGCATTTGAAACAGTTCGATGGACGTTATTCTCGTTCCCGTAAATTACCAGCAACGTTGTACGGTGTTGTCAGGGGGAAAAAATGAACGACGTCATCCACTCCCACGGACCGTGCATGGAACGCAGAGACAAACGTTTCGCGTGCAAATTTTTCCTCGCTGCAGACCGTCTCCTATCGTTTGCACGTCTTCCGTAAATGTCTGCTCGAGTCGTTTGAATTTTCTATATTTGCGTTCTATTTTTAGCAGCTCTGCCGCCTTCCTCTGCGCGACCTGACAAAATCGTTCGTGGTTAGTTAGGTTGTTTATTCGTGATCGAGGTTCGAACGCGTGTTCGTTTAAATCGCTCGTGAAATCGATCACGGACTGGCCGGTTTGCCGGAATCGTATTTCAAAGTCGTTTGCGTTTAAAGTAGCCTGTGAACCTGCCTGCGAACGAAGGGTAGAAATGGCCACAATGGCCACAATGGCTACTCAAGGTTTCAGCTGGATGTGTCCGTACCTCTTTTACTCTCGGTATGTTGTTACCTACCTGTAGCAGGTAAAACAGGTAAACGCGGAGAAAGTCGCGGTTTATCCAAAGTGAGACTCGAAGTACGTAGCTGCGTCGAAATGAGAATGGAACCACGCGAAATACGTTGGCGTGCGCTTAAAAAACAGCTAGAAAAAAGCAGAGCGCAGAGAAAGCTGTTGACTCTCGATGGTTTCTGGCAATCGGCATCAAAACAGAGATTAAAATTCTCACTCCGCTTGATACGGTTGATTACGCGCGTTTATCAACAGTACCAATCGCAAACTAAACATTTACTTTCCCACCAGCAAATCCAGCGTACGCTCCATCAATCATTATACAATCCTCTGTGTTAATAAACGAACAGGTAGAACATTAATCATCTTGAAATTGCCGCAGCCAAACTTCTTTCTTCCGTTTCCGAAACGATGCCACGCGTTTTCCTCAAACTTTTCAACCTGTCCAAGCCGTGATATTTCTTATCCGTCTTAGCGTATGCTAATGAGACGATATTGTGGCTGGCGTCAACGAGTTACAGATAAACGCGCTCTTACCAGGCACCTCGCAAAAGTTTCCACTTTCAGAAGTTTCTCGTCGGTTTACGTAGGATGGGAAAAAGATGCGCTTCTTTTTTCTTTCGTTTCTTTTTTTCTTTTAGTCGGTTTATCTTTAGAATTCGACTCGGTTATTCTCTTGGCGTAGGTTACGATGCCTCGCGCGTTTTAAATATTTATAACCGGCGTATTGTTTGTTGGAATTGTACTAAAGTTAGAATTATCGTGACTCGATTAAATCTCTGGTTAAACGATGGTCGCTCGAAACTTGGTATTACTTCTTTGAAAAATTTGTCAGTTGATAATCGTATTAAATGGATCGATCGGGAAAATTATACTTTGATTGAAACAATATCAGGTAAATACAGACGTGTGCGTGAATATGTAATTATAATATTAGTGTTATTATAATATTAGATTTATTTATCGCCATTGAAACAGACTATTGAAACTATGACTATTTAATTTGAACTTAACGTGGTAATGTGATACAATTAAAGCTATTAAATTCGTTTAACTACTCAACGTGCAACTCGCAACTCATAACAACTCGACAGCTTATGAATAACGATTGACCCGCAGCTATTCGCAGCTTACTCGTAACTTCCACTGCAACTATCGACTATTGATCACTCTCTTCACCGAGCGTTTACAGCACAGTTTTCGATATTCCTGTTACAGGTACAGCTGTTGATGACCCAACATCTTTTTCGTCACCTGCACCTTTTTGAATTTGCTCGTTGTCCTAAAGGTCCATCCTTCGGGATTTCTCATCCTTCCCAACCCGTCCACACTTTCGTTTTCTACCTGTAGTTCATCGGCATTTTCCTCAGGGTTTTTCCACGGTACTACAGTATCGCGTTAAAAGTGTTACCTTGGATAGATCTTGAACGTACTGTTGGGTATTTACCACGGGTAAAAGCGCCTGGAAAGAGATGAGATCGACCTGTGCCGTTGGAATCATAAGCAAAAGACAGCAGCGTAGAAAATATTAGCCTGTCGAACTTGTCTCGCTGACGAAAATTCGATTTACAATTTATATCGTGTTGGCAACTAAGTGACCGCGGCTCTTGTCAATACCAGTCAATAATAAAGTCCGCAATCACTTGGTTACCGACCCAACAGATAGATCGTAGCATCAACTTTCTCGTAATTAGCCCTGTGAATAGATGTAGATGGAACGTGAGCTCGTTCATCTGCCGAACAAAAATAAGCAAAAGACAGCATCGTAGAAAATATTAGCCTGTCGAACTTGTCTCGCTGACGAAAATTCGATTTACAATTTATATTGTGTTGGCAACTACGTGATTGCGACTTTTGTCATTAGCTGGTAGTGACAAAGTCCGCAATCACTTGGTTGCCGACCCAACAGATAGATCGTAGCATCAACTTTCTCGTAATTAACCCTGTAAATAGATGTAGATGGAACGTGAGCTCGTTCATCTATCGAAGAAAAACTGTTGCCTCGATGATAGATTTTCCATGTTGCCTTGAATCAGTCGTGTCGGACAAAACGGTATAATTGATAAAGTAGGAAAACGAAGATATCGATGCGCGATATGTCGGTCAGAAATTACTCATGCCCAGGTGAACGGGTTCCCTTTAAAAAAAGAACGTGCCATTAGTCAGACGTGATAGACGAGAACTTGTTTGCTGTAAAGCGAGTTTTACTAGAAAAACCGTCTGCTACGTTAGTCATCCGAAGTGATACAGCGTGTTGGCGAAGAAGCAGCTTGAATTCAGAAACAAGCACGCCTTTTTTCTTTCTTTTTTTTTTTTTTTAAGAAAAATGCGCGAAAATGTAATCTTACGAAAAATTTTCCCAACTCGGCAAGAGGGTTAACATGTTACTTTTGAAACGGAGAAACAGTAAATTAAGAAACACAAGGGAAAATACAAGTAGTAAGATACAGTATCGATTGAGAACTTCTTTTCTTTTTCTTCGCTTTTTTTAGATTATTAGTAATCGTATGGATATCTCAACGAACGTACGTTTTGTTTTTGACTCGTCGTACAGAATTCGTTCTTATATCGAATAGCTTGGCGATATAACGTTAACAGTTAGAGCTACGATTGCTAAATATCATAACATATTGTACGATGTCTGGTCTTTCGCAAGTCCAGTTTTGCTTCAATTCCAAAAATACGAAAATCCATTATCCCTCGTATAATGTAACGTACAAATTGAAATCATATGTGTAGTAAAAAAAATTGAAGATTGGTGTACAGTTGTATATCTACAAAAACGACGATATTTAATGAACTAAAGAAATGCTTTAAAATTACTCTACGCTTCTGATTGTACTATGTATACATTAAATTAGCGTACAAAGTACTACAAAAATGATTGTATACTTGGTATATCGCGACCCAATATACATATTATACTTGGTAGAAGAGATACCACGAGGCCATAAATTATAGTAATACAAAGTTTGGCTAACTCTTCCACGATACGATACAGGAAATACTCGGGCAAACATAGCATTTAAACGTTATTATACATAATCAGGTTTCATTATCTATTAATATGCTTATAGCGGCTAGATAAGGTGCGAATTTTTGATATTTAACGTCTGACGCGCAAAATAATCTTGACGAAAGAAACGTTAAACGGTTTTCCAATCGAAACACATTTCCCTCGTCTCTGTTCGAATTTCACGTCACGCGTTTCATCGTAATTCATCATCATATATGGTGAAAATTGAATTCAGGTAATGTTCGTCGTTTTTACATCGGATAATATTCTACTATTCGGTAGAACGTTTCGCAAGGTTGCATAAAGTGAATTAACATCGTGCAATACAGAATGTCATGAGTCAGAATATCATGTTCTTTCGTGACAATGGTATATTATACTTCGTCAAACTGCTTGCCGAAGCCACGTGAAAAACTTTCTTCGCTCGACCAAACAGCTGTTGAAAGACAAAAGGAAATAATACGTTGTATCGCGTTTAACAGCTTTTTACCATCGTAACAAGTTTTTCTATTTCGATCGTGTCTTCGTTTTCGTTTAAGCGTGGCAAATCAAACAAATTTGCAACGTTCCGAAAACGCGAGATCGCGACGAGAAATCACAAAAACGGTTCACACCGATACAAAGTTTTCTAACGTTTCGCGAATGTAACGTGAAACGTATTAAACGGTTATATATCACGTGGAGGCTCGGTTGGTCTTAAATAAAAAATATAAACGACATGACGATATATCGAAGCTTTCAGTGTGCAATGATGATGACGGTCGTTGTGATTTATCTGATCGCGGATCAGCAATAGCTCACGTGAAATATATTATCTGTTCGCACTTGACGAAACTTTTCAAATTAATTAAAACGAGTATCTCTGATATCGTAGAGATCTAGCTAGAGATACGGAGATAGAATTGGCCGTGCACTCGAAAGAAATTAATTGCAAAGAGTAAAATAAAATTTAATCTTGGTTCTCGCGATACCTGAAATTCACGTATGCAAATGTTAGGAAGATCAGAATGCACGTAGATCGTATGGTTCGTTCGACGTCCTTTTCCTTTTTCTCCTTTTATTTTCTTTTTTTTTTTTGTAATTTATTTTAACGCCTTAAGCGTTCACCCCCTCAACTATCGACACGCGTTTCTAACTCGGCTTGTACATCGTCGGTGCGAAGGTTTATCGAAGACGTACGAGTTGAAAATCGAACGGAAAGAATGACGAGAACCATGACGAAGGATCGATATCAATATCCTTGCACTCTCATCGGAATATGTCGGACGTTCAGGGAATTCATCCCGGTCGGGTAACGCGGTGCACGATTTTTCTGAATAGAAATCTCGTTATCACCTTGACGTCTCGCTTTACAAGACCACGTGCGCATCTAGTTTACGCGGGGACATCGAATTACGCGCGTGCTCGTATTTCACCTGTGTAATGCTTATTAAATTTAGCACATGTGATTGAATCCTTAGAGCGGCCGCGAGCCACTCTTTGTTCGCCAAACAGGCCTCGCGCGTCGCTAAGGAAGAGGTGTATATTTTCTTTGTCCGAAGAAGCGGACAGGTTTCCAGGGTTGGGAAATGGCGGGGAAAATACGTGGGTGGTGACTCGTTGAAACGGGAGACAGATGGAAGAACGTGTCGCGGAATTGGATTGTACGGTGACAGCTGTTTGCGGATGGAACAACTTTGTTTCGGTGAAACTCCTTCGATCTTGTAGGTCGCGCGGGCTTTTAGATCTTCAGGATCGCACAAGTTTCAAACCGCGATCCGTCTTTCCTTTCTTCTAGCTTTTTTCGTCCCAAAGTGTACGCGAAGATTCTTTAACACGTGTTGGAAGTAAAATTGGCGAAGGAGATAGGAAGAGCGAAAACTAGAGAGATCGTTCGTAAAGGTACGCTTTGTTACGATTTATTAGAATATTGGTATTTTATTCGTCTTACGAGAGCTTGTTCTTATTGAGAGAAAAATTGTAGTTGACTGTAGCACAGCGAATAACGGATCCCGTGTTTTTGGAGCGGGTTTTTTAATCGCGTCGTTTGAAAATTATTCCGAATTAAATTAAGAAAAACCTTTCTTTTACGGATCAAATAATTAGTCTCGATGGGATCGATCGGTTTAACTCGATGGTAATTCAAATACGAAGTTGGATATTTGTTAGAAGGGATATCGACGTCAAAATTAATTTCCACAAATATTATTATTAAACAACAGATAATTATTATTAAACAACGAACGATATTATTTAAATACCGTCGCGAATATCCAGAGTGGATTTTGTAGAAAAGTTAATCATGCTCGAAAGGAAGTAGAGGAATATCAGTCTCTGCCGACCGGAAATATCGATTTATCAAACAATCAATCTTACGCAAGATTCTTCAACCGGAGAAGCATCTATATTAAATATATTATTATATTCTTATTTTGTGTTCATTTTATTTCTACTTGTACAATAACGTTTCGACGATAATTTATTTGTACGAAGAAATATATCCTTCGCAGACGTACGCTTAAAATAACACGATAACGATACTGTATTTTCGACGTATCGCGGGGAGACGCGGTCGTGAGAGTACGCGTCAACGGGAGTCGTAAATTCCCGTTACGATTGTAAGAATCGACACCACGAATAGATCCGATCCCCTTATTTCGGTTAGGATAATAGGGGTTCTTGTTGTGGTATAACGCTGCGATTTACAGGGTTATAAATTTATATATTTCCAACACTTACTACACTAAACAGATACAGCGTGATTGACGAATACGAATCGAGGAGGTGAATTTGACTGTTCTAGAGGAGAAAGAGACTGGGGGGAGTGACCGCTCTCTCTCGTGTTGAGAACAAGTAAGTTTCGTTCTTGTGTGATTACGGAGGAAAGCTCGGTGTGGGTGTGTCTTTTGAACTAAGAAAACGGATTCGTTGCTCACACTTTTCGTTGGTAGAGTGAGGGCAACGATCTGCGATGACCATTGATTACAGCCAACGTGAACAGATGACGATCGGAGGAGGAAGCCTCCGATCGGCGTGGCTCGGGGTTGACTTTATTCGTAGAAAAAAATCGGCTTTTTCGATTGGACACTTATGCACTTTTTTCGTTAGGTGACTACCTGCTTTCTTCGTAATTTGTAAGAACGTACAATAAACCCAAGAACCGTTTTAGGTACCAGCTATGTACCGAAAATATTTCTAGGATGAGGAATTCCTTCATGTCAAACATGCGAAGCGAAAGCATATCGAAACAATGACGTTAAAATGTTAACGTTTTATCATGGGTCCTTGGATTTATCCAAGGTCGGAAGGACGGTGCGTAGACCGTCGGTGGTCAGGCAGCGCGGGATGGAGTGCAGATGTTTTGCGCGACATAACAGATACCAATACCAATACTAAAGTATATATAATACTAAAGTATATTAAAAGTATAACCGCGACGTCCAATTCAACGTGAATTCGATCTCGACAGAATCCTATCCTGATCAAAATTTATACTATCAATCTTTTTTCTCGTTCTTTTTTCCCAAAAGACTTTCGCGGATTTTCGTTTCATACGCGGGGTGGAGGCGGTGGGGGAAAACACGCAACACGCGCGAACGAGCAAGTAAACACAGCGCGCGTTTTATTCGCGCGCGTAACGAGCGTCTATGTACCGGCAACAAAGAACAATGGCCGGAGTGGAGGAACAAAGGGAACGTTTAGAAAACACTCGCGAAACAATCGAGTGAATGTCGATCGATCGTACGCGTCACTCGCAACCCCGTTTGTACAGTGACTTCTAGCTTTCCCTGCGAAACTCGCGATTTGCAAAAAAAAAAGAAAAAAAAGAAAAAGGAAATGATAGAAGGGAAAAAGGACGAAAAAATCCACGATCGAAAAATAGTTGGTATACCGCAACTTTGATCTCTTAGGCACGACGCGCCACTATAGTGGCTCACTCTACTGACTTATTCGCTCACCGTCTGAACTAACTGATCCATTTTATTTGTCTTGCTTCACAATTTTCTTGTCCTCGCAATGTTTTATAACAATGTTAACAATATATACAGGCAGAATATATAGTCTTTGTTTTTGATACGCCAGTGTCAGATATCGATTGTTGCTTTCCATTAAACTAAATTTTTAACATGCCAATCCGCATCCTTACGATATTTTACAATCTTCGATCTAAAAATGTCGCTAGAAAATAGAAAACGAGGAGCAATTTGTTACAATTCCGAAACAGACTCGGCTCACTATAATATAGAAAATATGAAATGAAAAAATTGCATATAATTTTTTATAGAATTATCTGATATAAAATATAAAATAATGTCGTATAAAAATAACGTGAAATTACGATAAATAATCCCGTAAAATACAAACTATACGTTATTCGGAAACAGTGTTTCAGATAGAACTTGTCTTATTTCGAGAGAGCAATCTGACCATGGTCGCCGATCTTTTCTAGGTGGATACACCTCCGAGACTCGAGGGTGTTCTTTGTTTTTTTAAATCGTACGATACATTTTTTAGACGCGATTCGATGCAGTTTTTAATTCTCTACAGAAGAGTATACAAGTACTTGATTCGAAAAATGATTAATTTAAAAGAATCTTAAATTTAATTTTTTTTTTCTTTTTTTATTTTTTTTATTTTTTCATTTTTCTTTTTTTATTTTTTATTTTTTTTTATTTTTTT
>NC_057779.1:6721978-6736081 GCF_014825855.1 Bombus pyrosoma | reverse complement strand
AAAAAAAAAAAAAAAAAAAAAAACAAACAAAATTAAAAAAAATAAAAAAAGAAAAAAAATTAAATTTAAGATATCTTTTAAACTAATCATTTTTCGAATCAAGTACTTGTATACTCTTCTGTAGAGAATTAAAAACTGCATCGTACCATTAAAAAAACAAAGTACCATTTAATGTACCATTTAAAAAAACAAAACCTCGAGTCTCGGAGGTGCATCCACTTAGAAAAGATCTGCGACCATGATCAGATGGCCCTCTCGAAATAGGACAAGTTCTATCTCAAACATTTTTTCTCAATAATGTACAGTTTGTATTTGACGAAATTATTTATCGTAATTCCATGTTACTTTTGTACCATATTATTTTATATTTAGATATTCGGTATAAATTCTATAAAATTTAAAATGTGAAATATAAAGCTATTAAATTTGGATTTCGATTAATGAAAAAGTCTTTTTCGATTGTTATCGAGTAACTAATTGTTTGCGACAAACAAATTTAAACAGATTCATGAAGCTCTTCCAACGACAATTTCTCTGTTTGCTGGGTAATATATTAGTTTTGGTCATTTGAACAGATATGAAGCCACTATCGTGAGACGGTGTCTGTTCGGAAAGGTTTCAGGATAAATTCATTTATTAGCTGTGTCGATCGGATTTAACGGAGAGGTCTAAGCGAACTTGTCGTTGCATTTAGAAAATGAAGTAAGGTAATCGAAGGTCATTGGAAATGCGATATATGCGTTTGAAACTCGTGAGAAATTGAGCGTCATTGTTGAAAGAAATAAAGATGCGAAAAATAGGTTATAGAAAGAAACATAATGACTTTAGAGGAAAAAATTTCGATTGATTGCGCTTTAATAAAAATGATAAAATTCTGGTATAAGAGGAACGTAGGTATAGCTACGGAGCGGGGGAAGGCGATTCTCCGACGATTAAGAGGTAAAAATGGGAGAATATTTGACTGAAATAACCAATCGAAAATGAAAAGCTTTTGAAAGTATCAGAATCCTGAAAATTTTCGAATTAAACCAATCAGCGAGCTGGCCATGTTTTTATTTTTGGTAATAAAATAAAAAATAAAAAGTGAAATAAACAAAGTTCAACAATCGAGCAATACTGTATGCTATTATTACATTCATTTGCATAACGACACCTGGTTAAGAAAATTAGTTTTTCCCCTGTAGTGGATTTTCTAATAAAAATCATTTTTGAAAAAAATTTGTTTAATCCGTACGTTTTATTTTTCACTTTTTTAGTCTTTGTAGTTGTCGTCACAGTTATCGCATAAAAAAAAGTATTTTTTCAAATTTCACCTCGGCTGAACCAACAATCATCCCCAATAGAAAATTGTCAATTTTTCGAAATTATATCGCAGTGAGATTGGAAATGAGCATGCGTTTCAAATTTCAGCTTTTCACAGCTGTACGAAAAACGAATGTTATTTCGCTTGGATAGTTTCACGCAGATAAACAAAAAGAATATGCTAACTAAAAACCGTTAAAAGTACGATCAACGTATTGCTATCTTCATTGTCTGCGATAAATTTTAATGCAGCGCGTTTTCTTTACAGACAAAGAAAAATGTTTCTCTATTATTATTGGCGATTAACACGAGAAACAATTTTTCTTCGAGAAGCCGTTGTAATTGCGCTAATTTATGTGATTTTGTACGTAATTATTCAATGGACATCGAGTGGCAATTCTATCTTCATTAATATGTCGATAATTCTTGATAAAAATGGTTATGAGATGAAGTAATATCTCTTCGAGGATTAATCACGGTAAATTAATGATTAATGATAATTACACAATCGTATCTACCGTACGAGTGAAATCTAACGATATTCCGTTGTTTCTCGAATGATATAAATGTACATCAATGTAACATGAATGATAAATATTTTCTCGAAATGTCAGGGCGAAAATAGGCTTTTACTTACGAAATATGTACATAATTTTCCCTCGTAATATCTTCTTTGCTCGCTACATATCTTCCTTTTATCAACAAAGCAGAACTTTTATTAATCGTTGCATCATATTAAATTGACGTTTCTACGTCACATTAAACTGATTTAACTTTCTCGGGTATTTTATATTTATACAATAACAATTTTATACCCTGTGTGTTTGTACGTGTGTGTTTGCACAACCTTAGATGCTTCTAGCTACCTTGCTACTACTACGTTTGATGGCGAACTTTTTTACACAGGGATAGTATATTTAAAGTTCGTTGATTACACTTAAAATATTCTGCATTGCAAAAGCGCTGACAGACGTCTCTTCAACAACTTCACGTCGTGCAGAAAAAACTTATTTATACTGTATATAAAATGTCTCCGCGCATAGCCAACAACTTTCATTACAAACGTTTCTCCGTGCACTGAATGGTTTAAGAGACGTTCCAACGTTTTTCAGCGAAGCAACCATAGCGTATAAGAACAACAGAAATAATAATATCGTCCAGCCACGAAGAAAGACCACAATCGCAAAAAGAAAAAAAGAAAAAGAAATAATTGCGACTTGATTGAACAAGTCCGATCGAAACTTGGTCGTCGTGGCACCTACGACGTAAAATACCAAATTATCGATCGTCGTGTTGTCACGAAGATTCGATATCGCGGATAACAAGGCAAAAATGATCGAAACAGGAAACAGTTTCGTAAGATGGATAAAAAATCGATGATTCGGGGGATTCGTGTCGGACCGTATTGCCATCTCATCGAGCGAACGAAACACTGTGTGTAGGTCGATGCGACTCGGTAGCCTTGAAATTTCAACAACTGCAACGCGATTGAAATTGTAGAATGGCACCGGTTCAAGGACCAGATGGAGACTTTTCACGATTACGGGCCGCTCGTTCTCGCTAATCGATGCGTCAAGTGGAAGGTGAGGATTTTCTCAGTTTGTTGCGAGCACACCGCGCTTTCTTTATACCAAAGAGACATCAACTACGATAAAATTACATAGTCCACGGTATAAAATATAATCTTGTAAATATACCGTTTCTTAAAATAGAACGATTCTGTCGTACGAAATCTTGGAAATTGCCGTTTCGTTCATGTTCTCTAGTTCGATCTACCGACTGCGCGACCATTCGCAAGTGTTCGAGTAGGTAATTTATGTTTTGCCAAATTTCAATCGAGTTTCTATCGGTCGGTCAAACAGCGGCAAATAAGAAAATTGAGTACAGTTGTTTCTCATACACCAAGTTCGTTCTATGGTTCCTTGGAATTACTATGAACATGCATAGAAACGTATAAGGATAGACATTGAGAGAAGGTAATTTATATTTTGCCAAATTTCAATCGAGTTTCTATCGGTCGGTCAAACAGCGGCAAATAAGAAAATTGAGTACAGTTGCTTGTCTAAATCTTCTACAACAAGTTGCATGGTGGAGCAGAGACTGATGGAAAGCTCGCGAATAATAATCTCTTTCCTCACGATTCTATGACGACCAGACGATGGTAACATAGATATTGAGGCTAACAAAGTCGCAAACTTCCATACGGTTGAAATATGTATTTCGCGTATGAGGCTAATTTACTGAAGAAAACTGCTACACCAACCATAAACCACGTAGTTTATCGTCCATTTGTAAATAGCTACGCCGCGAACGTTGCATTTCGAAAATATAGTATCAGTCAAATATTTGGAAGGCAAAGATACTGTACACGGGCAAATTTCCTGCGTCTGTGCGAAAATTATAATCTTCATAGAACGTATTTTAATACTTCAAAGACACGATATCCATTATCAACAACGTGGAGTAAGATAAGTTTGCATTCAACGAGGATGCAAATTTATCGTTAACGTAAATTACGATAAAACAGCGTGATAATCTACTTCGTACAACACCGATTCGCGGTGGGAAACGTTGAGGGATGGCTGAGAGGATTTAACTTTAACACCCTGATGTTACAGATTAAGTTAGAGGAGACTGAATCGTGACATCAAACGAAGTAAATGTTACCCATTGTTCCGTGATTTCGAAATGTCAGACGCGTACAGAAGATCGGTCTACGACCCAAAATTTTCTACAATATAATTTTTTTTCACGATCTATTAATTCGATTAATTTGTATCAACGTTTAATTAAGCTAAAAAGTTTCTTTCGTTTTATAAGGAAATAATGGATGCACAACATTTTTCCTTTTATATTGTTTTATCGAATTACGTACGATCCATTTTATTTTATCGAGATAAAAATCACAACGTTTGACGGATTAGGCTTCGTGTTTGCATAAAGATGCATCGTTGTAAAAGAAAGACACTTTTCGGACAAGCTAATACTTTCTATTATTCCCATGTTTCATACGTCAAGCAATTGATTACCGCGCGTAAAAATTTAATTACTCGGGAGAAATCGTTTCCTCTATGTTTTCTCCACAAACCACGCTGCAGACATTGTCAGACGCCGTCCTACACGTAATATAAATCCCACCTACGAAACACCCCCGTACAAGCATCCTACACATCCTCTTCCCACAGCCTATTGCACGCATTCATTACAGAGAACTTCTTTGAACCGTAAAATATCAATTGCCCCTTATCATCATCGTCCTCTGTAGCGAAGAATACCGAAAGGGATAAATCTGAACGCGTAGCGTTCCACATAGTCGAACGCGTTTCACCCTCGAAAATTTCTCGGTCTATCGACTCTCCGCGTTCATAAATCTCTTATCTGAAAATTTGCCGTACGAATCGCAGAGTGGGTGTCGAAGCGCGCGCGCCTTCTACGCGCGCTGATTTATAATACGCGTTAATCGCCGGTATATCGTCTATTTACGTAATTTCTCACCGCGAATTACGATGGATTGATTCGTGCTTTGGCGAATTCTATTGCTAAACAAAGAAAAGAAAAGATACAGTTGCCTTAACACTTTACCGACCGCTAGCGGTTCAACGGCATACTCACGTCCGATCGGCAGCTCAGGCGCAGATTATCCCTGGCGCAGGCTCTGTTTCGGTTTAGACTCTCCAATACCATTCTTTTCGTTCATCACGAACGCTAAGTTTTTCAAATTGCTCTAAAACTGTGGGAGTCTACGAAGCAACGCAACTGACGCAATTGAGCAAGATACCTTAGTACTAAATAACAAATTACTGCTCGAATAATGAGGGAGATTGTCGGTAACAAAAAGTCGATGAATAGGCTACCGATCGGTAAGCGTCGGTAACAAAAACCGATTAATCGGATATCAGTCGGTAAAGTATTAAGTAGGAAGAAAGGAAGCAAGGGAAGAACTTTGGACGCGTTAGAGCGAAATTGCAAACTGCAGGTAAAAATTAGCGGGAAATGAGGCGCATTCAGGAATTATAGGTTCGCGAGAGTGCGAATCACGAAGGGTTTTGGGCAGACTCGCCTGCGCTCAGCACGCACGAAGACAGCCCCTTTCCAGATTGCGCGCTGTTGCATAGCGTTGCATAAGATTACATAGTTTCGTGTGACGACCGCATTGCGCAGGTTCGACGCATTCCTAGGAAACACGCGGGTCTGGTTTGAACCTATCGAGGACGTGTCTTCCTGTGGAATTTCATTCGCGCGTCTCCGACATGTTTCATCGTCCTCCGGCGCAACCAAGTTCGACGGTGTTCCTTGGACGCTGGCACGCGAATCGAGCCGAGTTTCGGACGTTGGACGTGATCGTTTTACTCGTATCTCGTACTTTTAATCGCTTTCGTACGTTCATATCGTATCGCACAGTAGCGTAAAGAATAGCGTAGTAGATAATAGGACACCCTGTATAAAGCCGAACTCACGAAACAGAGACGTAATGGTCCGATAACTATTACGCACGGGTGGCAGCTATTTTCGAACACACAGTTTGCAAAGAAATAGTCTATTGATAGCTTGAATGGAAATCCTGCTCGATAATTTAATTCGGGTTATTTGCATGTTCTCTGGCCTTCGAGCGATACTTTCTAGAAAATTCAGTCTGCGTACGACAGACAAAGATTTCTACGAAGCTCGTGAAGTTTCTGCGATGTTACTTTCGTACCACGACCTTTTCGTTCGTGAAATTCTTCTGTTTCTTTTTTCTTTTTCTTCTGTTTTTTCTCCTGAATGGGAGAGAAATGCTAGGGGATTAATGAATGTTTAATGTCGAAGCGGTTTACTCAACTTTGAACAATTTCCAAATCAAATTCCATTTCAGAAGACAAATACGAAACATCATTCCGAATGTAGAAATTTCAACTTCGAACACTTATTAAGTTATTATCGGAAGAGAAGGTAAATTTGAACAAGTAACTGTCGATCGAAAATGAATAGATAGATAAAATATATTAGAAGCAATAAATTTTTATCTCTTCCAGTCGGGGCAAATTTCATTTCGGTTTAGAAATCGTGTTACAGTTCTGGAACGTTCAACGTGGCGCGTCGTATCGTGAACGATTGGAATTGTTTTAAATTTCTTTCGAATTTTACGTTTTCCCTTTCCTCAAACTAAGGGTATAATCTTTCTCATAAAAAAAAAAAGACAAAATATATATATTTAAAAATAATAGACAAATTTTCTAAAATATAGTTTTCCAAAAACATAGATGATGATATAATTCGTTCGTAAATATCGCAGACGTTTTATGTACTTTAACGTATGCGAAGAAAAATATTTTTTATTCGAAGGAAATAATTCAAGTTTAAAAGCTGCGGCAAATAATCAAAATTTCGCAAAATAACACCGAGCAGAGTCGTGAAAACAAATATTTTCAAAGTGCAAAATTTGCAAAAAAAAAAAAAAAAAAAGAAAAGACACTATCTTTTTACGAAGGCAATTGTTGTTCGAAGTAAAGTTAAACGGTTCGCCTTACACGTATGGAAGCACGATAGAAGCTTAGTCCAACGTTGTCCTTGATCAAATTCTATTCAAAAGCGACCTTTCATTTGGAAATTTTCACCGAAGGAACCAATTTAACTCGTGCAACGAAACCCTAGCTAAACCAAATAAATCGCTGGGTCGTGTCGAATTACCTTGTATCGGAGATTTATAAATAGTTCTTTCGAAGGGATTAGAGAAGCTACTTGATGTGTGAAAACAACCGCGAAAAGCTGTCGGCTCGAAAAAACTTTTTCAATAATCGGATAACTCTGTCTTTTTCTAGGTGAACGAGTTTGAGAACATGGAAACGTTGAAAAATAAATATTTTCGAATAATTCTGTCATAATTTCCTTATTTTGTCCGATCGTCGCTTTCCGATATACGAATAACGAACTCTCCCCCACTCTCACTACGATCCATTGAGAAATACGAAATAGCGGGAAAATCGAATATCATTCGAAATTAACAGAGTTTCGCAAACTCCTTATTTATACATATTCGACGAAACTGAACATGCACCAAAGACTAGAAGATATACACGAGACTACAAAGCTGAAGAAATAAATCAAATGAAATATTGAATGTTGTTGAAAGCAATTTTAATCGGCTACTAAAAACTGAAAACCATGTACAACGCTATCACTGGCAAGAAAAGAAAGAAGAAAAACCAGCAAAAGCATTCTTATCGCAATAATCCATCCGTTGCAAACCAATCTCGAACTATTGGCTTGGCAACTAAGTGATTGCGGGTTTTGTCATGAGGTGGTAATAGTAAAATCCGTAATCACTTAGTTGCCAAACCAATACCTAACCTCTCTTCTTTCATACGGCGCTCACGACGACTAATACGTTGAAAAACCGTTGCAGAAAAATGTTCATAATAAAAGAGAGCTTCTACCTGATCTAATAAATCGAAGCAAAAAACAACAAAATCTTCGACAAGAAGCTTACTAAAAATCCTCGAAAAAGCAATCGATATTGTGCTCACCGCAGCGATCGACTAACCTCAAAGAATCCGCAAAAGCCTGAATCCGTCTCTTTCGTCATCGATGAAACGTATAGAAAACGTCGGTGTCGAGTTGCCGCTCTCTCAAAAGAAACAATTATCGCGAGCTTCCGCGGAACCCATTACCCACTCGAGCAGCGGAGACTTGGTGAAAGCGCGCACCGTTGAAACAAAAATGCTCGGTGGATCGAAGAACGATGACGTCACGGTTGACTAACGCTTCGAGGGGTAGTTGTGGCCGTCGTGTGGGGGTGGGCCACCGTGACGTCGAATCGATGACGTCAGACGCGGGTCATAACGTCACGAATCTCGCTGGGTTTACAGCTAAAGCGCTGTCAGAGCTTGAATTCGTCCCCACGCGTCTGTGGCTGTATCTGGTGGGGATGACGGGGAATTAAGGGGAGCGTGGAGCGATGGGCGAATTTTGGACGCCACCCCTGGCTGTTTCACCCTCTCGTTTCGCGAGCTTCCCGGCGCACCCTCGACGCCACAGCTCTTCCAGACGGCGAAAGGGGGATTGAACGAGCACAGGGCGACGAACCGCGGCCATTAGGCCATGTTCACAGCGGCGTAGCTTACGTTGTGAGCGTTTCGCGCAGGCTACGGACGTGTCGGTGCGTTCTTGGGAGATTTAAAATTCCGAAAATCTACAGGATGTCGTACAACGGCTGAAAATGTGTGAAATATTTAACGTGGAGCATTTAATACGACGTTCAGTTATAAGCGACGTCCACTTTAATTACGTACAGGGTGTGACCGAATGACATAGCAAGCGGGATTCACAAAGGCGTAGCGAGAGAACGAGGAGAACACGTAGGGCGAAAGTTTCTCGCGCAAGACTCGGTTTTTGAGATACTCAAGCTTGAAAATTTGCCAAGTACGCTTGAACTTGACCAATTATCGACTGGATATGAGCAAACGGCGACTATAGCACGTTATTCTGGATGCGAAAACAAGCAAGAAACGTAAAATAGAGCTTCTCCGTTTAAGGCTTAAGGTTTTCAGGAAAACGGAGCTCCAACACGCGTAGTTCTTAGTAAATTGTATTCTATGTTTGTCTTCTATTCGGTCACAGGGAATCGCCTCTCACCCGCTTGATATATTATTCCGTCGCGCCCTGTATATTCGTACAAAAAATAAAAATTCACCAACATTCGCGGTTATTTTATTCATAAATAAATCCATAGATCTATCGATCCACTTTCATCGCGCGTGCCTCGCAACGTAACGTATACCGAACGTAGCAAAATTTGTTCGAGTTCGTTGAACAAAGGTAGGTAATTCGTTTGAATTTTCTAAACGATAGGAAATTGTTCGAATTTTCCGAATGAACCCGTATGAGTCGAATAGGTGTTTCGCTACTTGTTTTCTGATATTATTTGCCGATGCAAATTTACGTTAAACCGTAACGTATATCGCAAGGTACTTTGTACAACGTAACATCGAATAGAATGTTTTAATGGAATTACAGATGGATTCTTTGTCGTGTACGTAGTACGCTTTAATGCCAGAGTCGGTAAATGCCGCGCGCGTGGAATCTGATTTCTCGTGACATTTCGTCGTGCATCATCGAGCGAAAAAGGCGTATCAACGGAACAATGCGCCTTGTTCTCCACCCGCGGGCCACGCTTTCTCAACCGACAAGACACTTTATATTACTTTTGTCCAGGGGATTTCAACTATGCAAACGACCTGCTGCGGTCTCTCTGCGACAATCTCGCGTATTCATTCGTTTTGCTCGACGTGTACTATCGTCGCCACATCATTCTTCCGACTACTTGCTCCGCTTTCAATCCGCGATTTATTTCCGCGTAGCGTTAAGAAGGCAATGGCAATACGTTTCGCGTTTCGAAATTTGTCGAAACTCGTCATTTCGTAAAGCTTCGACGTTTGAAATTTTCATTACGAGACGTTCGGTTGAAAATTGTTGAGATATTTTTAAATATGCAACTTAGAACGTTCGAAAATCTTTCTCGTTCGAATTTGCGATTTCCAGTTTCAAAAGATATGAAATAATTTTTTTTAGCTTCGTTTTTATATCGTCCTTCGTGCTTATTAATGCGACGATCTCTATGGAAGCTTAACACTTTTATCAAAAAATATTACGCGCCTTATCCAGGTACTTAACACGGTTTTTGAAATAAATTTACGAACGTTCGTAGCACGTTCTATTTTATTTTCACTGTAGAACGTTCAGTCGCGATCGCTATCTTCGTTCTAGTTTGCATTAGGCTAAACCAAGTATTTCAAGTCAAAGACGAATCTCGCATTATTATTATTTTGTTAATTTATTTGGACAGCAAACTTCTAACACAAAGAGGCTACATTTTTGTTTTTCTTTGTTTTTAATCCTTCTCTTATGACTAGCTCCAACAAAAAAAAAAGCAGGAAGACTATAAAATAACATTATAAAAATACGTAAACTAAGTGCTTTAATAGATCGCACATAGTTCTACTATATACCGTTTTCCTATTGTCCTTTATTTAAATCTTTCCATTATTACGATTAAAAAAATGACAAGTACTAACATCCATTGATAGAAACGCTCAATTTCACCTATGGTACGCCTCCTACAAAAACAAACGCATTGCATAGGACTAACTATTAAAAGAAGGGAGAACCCTTTTTATACGAGAGATCTTTTGCTTCAACGAAGGAAACTGAATAGAAAATTCAAAGTTGTTTTTTAAGTAGCTAAAGTACGTACGAAACGCATGTTTCAGCAAATAGACTGCAAGAAGAATATTACACAAAACTATTAAAAGAAGGAGGAACATTTTTGAACAGAAAATTTGATTATCTTCTGCAAATCGTTAAATCGTAGCTGAAACGTTTGAGCGCTGATTTACGCGACATAAAAAATTATTTTACAATTTCAATTAGATTCTTTACGCAATCTATCTATTTCGCTGTATAGCAAATTTCTCGCGCGAGTCTTACAAATAAAATAAATCAGGTTCGAAGAATCAAAAAAATAATAGGAAATTACGCGCAAAGTAATAAGAAATTGCAAAGGCAACTTCGAAAAAATACCGTTCGCAACATTTTTCCCGTTTTCCAATTTAAACACTCGACTCGTTTCGTAGCTTGCCGACCATTCGCGTTCCCACCGATAGAAAATTCAATCGCCGATAAAACACGCCTTGCCCCGTTTATTCTCGAAACGTTTCGCGTACGTTTTACCGGCACTGCATTTCCAGTCAGCTCGGCGCGTTACAACGTTACAGCGAAAGAAGTCACGGCAACGGAGGGTTTCAGGTGCTCGTAAAATCGATATCGCAACTAGGACACTAGGTTATTCGGCGAACGATGATAAGAGGGCTACCTTCGGCCGAATGATCACCACTGATAACGCCGACAACCATTGTGAGAGAGAAGGGTGGGAATAACTGGTCGAGGCGATGCAGCCAAGAATAGACGCGGCCGTGAAAGAAGGGGAACAAATGAAATTCCCGGAAGTAAACGAAAGAGCGACAAATCGCGCGGAAATTAACACGCGTTTTCTGCGACGCCGATTTCTACGAACTTCTTTCGTTTGCTTTGCGTGGCTTGCGTCACGCGTTAGGGATATTAATTATTTTTCCTGCGAAGAGCGACTCGCAGCGTGCGTACGACGATTTTAAAGATTAAACCGTGGATTTCCACGAGAATTTGTATATTTTTGCGAAGCTACTTGACGCAGCCCCGAGCAAACGACCGGTGTCGAGATTTTCCTTAAAATTGTACGTAAATTCTCGTCATATCCGACCAATCGATTCCTCAATTTTTGTTAATTTACAAAGAATTTGTATATTTTTTCGAAGCTACTTGACGCTGGCTTTAGCAGTTCCGGGTAAACGAGCGGTTTTAAAATTTTCCTTAAAATTGTACGTTCTAACTTTGCGTAAATTCTCCTCATATCCGACCAATCGATTTCTCAATTTTTCTTAATTTACAAAGAATATGTATATTTTTGCGAAGCTACTTGACGCTAGCCGTGGCAGTCCCGGGCAAACGACCGATTTCAAAATTTTAGACTTAGCTTAAAATTGTACGCTCGTTCGTTTTAACTTTACGTAAATTCTCCTCGTATCCGACCAATCGATTTCTCAAGTTTCGTTAATTTACACAAAGTTAGACGAACGAAGGGAACAACAATGAACGTGCAATTTTAAATACAATTGCGAAACCGGTCATTTGACCGCGGCTGGCAAGGTTCCTGTCAACCGTTTGATTGCGCTCCACCTGTATACTCGTCGTAGCTCGTATTTATTTAGGCGCTCCATGACCTAGCCCCATGACCGATTTCTGAAACTAACCTTCGCGGTTAAATGGTTAAACGAATGTGAGATTCCAGAGATCTACTTCGGTAGTTGACCGTTATGACCATTAACGCTGAGTTTTATTAGATAGGAGATTTGCATGTAGCAGTAATGGCACACGATTTAACCCTCTGCGGGCTACCGCCGCATAAATGCGTTCTGCGTAACCTATTAATTTGGCCGAGCAACTTGTATATGCGTTTGGCGAAAACAATTGATACAGCCGAATGACTCGTATGTTTGTCCCAGGTAAACGCGTCGCTATGAGCGAGAAACTTATTGGCTTGGCAACTAAGTGATTGCGGCTTTTGTCAATACAACCTATTGACAAAATCCGCAATCTCTTAGTTGCCAAGCCAATATATACGCGAAAACAACCGATAGAACCAAAAGGCTCGTATGTGTGTCATCTAATTTATCCTGTGGAAAATCTGTGCATGTATACGTGTCTAGAATTTAACATTAGCGAAGAAGAAGCTTGTCTAAGCAGAAATGTGGCTGGGAATTTTAAATGGCAGCAGGTCGATCCGATGGTACGACTTGGACTTCGAACCGTCCCAACCGCAAAAGGGTCCTTTGTTTTTTTTTCTTTCTATTTGGAAGAATTTTACCATCAACTCTCATTGAGAATTATAAGTACATTATTCTGGCGTGCTACTATATCGTGTATAATAGGTGATTACCGTTCGTTTGATTCCAGCTGAATCTAATATTTAAATCTACCACAAAGGATTAAGAAATGTAAATTTCAGAGGAGAGACGTTTCGAGCCGACGTCGGTGTAAACCAAAGGTCGGTTTAAGCCGATGGAATTATAAATATGTCGTTTTGCAGGATAAAAATAGAAGTCTAGGTAGACCTTCTATTCGATAAATGAAAATTTGAAATCGTTCGAGTCGTGTCGCTATCGGTGTATCAAGTAGCGATGCATTGCGCGTATTTTGTACCTGTGTTCGTGTCGTCATGCGTATGTGTTCGCGATAATTTTGAATTACCTACGAATGGATAAACATCCGAGATCTAGCGAAGATTAGACTGCGGATTTTTCGAACCTGCAAAAGTGTACGCAAAGCGTACGTAACAAGCAAAGATATGCAAAATAGAAATAAAGTACTTTCTGTAACGCGTAATAGGTATGTTGAGAATTTTGGATCTTTGAAGCCGAAATAATGTTCATTTCGTATTTATTGAAATTCTTCCCCATATACTTGAAGAGTTTAATGTCTTTGTATATTGATACATAAATAATCGATCGATTTTATAGCTGTAAAGTGTATAAAGTGTCGATAGATAAACGCTTCAAGTAGCTTCACGTATGCGAGAATTATAATAATTATTTATTAACATATCATTGTACGTACTATTCCTTATATTAAATCTTTATATCATTATATTGTAATAATTGTCTAATTGTTAAGAAATGATTGCCCCATCTCATCGCTCATTTCTTTTTTCCTTTTCACAAAATCTCTTCGCGTAAAGCACAGAGAATCAAATAATTCCACAACAACATAGTACCCATAACGCCTATCTACGAATAGTCCTAAAATCACGTTCAAGATATCGAAGAACGATTAAAAAAGAAGGAAAAATTTAAGGACGACGAAGCGTTATAAAAGCATAGAAGCCGCACGCGAGAGATCGCGTTTTCCAGCTGTCGACTTTTCGAACAAATCGCCATACGATCGACGAACCCTTATCTTCTCGCTACCGTTTGTTCCACGCTTTCCGCCACGTGCGCCGTAATTCCATTTCGCTGTGCATTTTGACCACAAGCGGCAGTTCACGATTATGCACAGACAGGATTGTGTACTAAGCCCCGCGAGTCGGATTTGTTTGCCAGATTCATCGATATCTAGAGCTTACGTTGCTTGCGATGCGATTCGAAAGGACGATTTGAAATTCGAACGTATTAATTTATATTTGTGTGTGTTTTGCACAAATATCTTCCAATTTTTTTCCTTTTTTTTTTTTTTTTT
>NC_057779.1:6712070-6721704 GCF_014825855.1 Bombus pyrosoma | reverse complement strand
TAGCAGTTATTAGCGTAATTAGCGTATTAGTTATTAGTGTAATTAGCAGTTATTCAGGTGTTTAGAATTACCGTCTATAGTAAATGTGAAAAATTCCCTTGTTTGTAGAGATTTAGAAATTGTGCGGAACGAAGCAGGATATTCCAATAATAGATCTAATAATAGATCTTCTTACGTTCCGTGACGGCCCTACCATAAACTATAATCCATCAGTCACGATGATCTCCACTTGTACAATATGTTTATTCAGACCCGTAATGGTCCGGGAACGTTCTAAAATTGCAACTCTTATTTTTCCGTAAGGCACTTCTTAATTGCTATAAATATTTCTCAACTCGAAAGGTTCCTCAGGTAACGTACCCAAGCAGTTATTGCTGATCTAGGTAAAACATGGTAAAAAGCCCATGTTATATGTTACGATATTATATTCTCTTCCAAAATGCTACAGCAAAAATGAATTTATTTTGTTTCGATATAGATGATACAGCATACTACTATGATAATTTTTTTTTATTTAATAATTTACATCCACAATTTGTCCAATTTGGACATTTGGTGAAATTTTTCAGCTGTTTGATTATCGCGTGGGTGGCTACCCCCAGCGGGGTATCATCTTCCTGTTTGTTAGGTTATATCCTTTGTGAATACTACGATAACGTCGCAAAAATAACATTCTTGACGAATTTAACCGTTTTAGTGCCAGGGGTTTTTAAGAATTCGTGTCAGATTGTGTCGTTTATTTGCGAGAAATTCCATGTTTAACGATTCAAACACCGAATGTCTAGATTCGAGATAATATCAATACGTTTCTTTTAGTAGTGTCGTTTCATTTTATTTGTTGAGAATTTTGGATCTTTGAAGCCGAAATAATGTTATGGGAACACAAAATTTACACTTTTAATTAATGTTTGAATAGTTATACATTTATTTAATGGGCGATCTCTATTATATTTATCGATACATATCTGCACGCGTCTCAGCACTTTCTTCTTTACCTGACTGTTAACTGACGACCCTTCCAGATACTCGCATACAAGTATTCTCTTACTGCACGTTTAACCTAGTCCAGCACAAAAAATTATACATATCTCAACATTATTACAAGATGCGTAAATTTATTTATAATTTATAATTAATATAATTACAACGCAGCGTCTCGATTGCAAAATGTACGTACTATGTTTTGTAAATAGGGAGCACGTTTTTCCTTAATCGTTTAAAGAAGGAACGAGAAGATCTTGAACGTTAAAAATGCGCGTCACTTGCGAAGATAACTAAAAAGAAGTGTGCAACGTACCAAAGATACATAACTGAAGAGTACTTGGCTAATATGTGGTTTTCTATTGTAATGACATAAGCGATCTGTTCATCTTTATTTGTCAAATATTATAGAACAAACAGAAATCATATTTACATCATTGGTGGACGATCCGTTCGACAGTGAAACGTACGGAAGATAAGACAGCTTCGCGCTAAGTAGCGATAATCTTCCGCGTTCTACAGGCAAGCCATACAACATGTACGCGGATACGTCCAATTTTCCAGAACACCGTTTTTCGTTCCGATAAATATAAAGAAAGAAGAGAATAGCTTTTTTTTCGTTCAGCCGACAAAATCCGCTGGTAATCGAAACACCGTGCAGCGCGACGAAAAGTTTTCAACCGGCCGCGATTCCCCTCGACCGAGGGAATCCGAGAGATAAAACGATAAATCCACCGTCGACGTTATCGTCATCTCTGCACTTGTGATGTTACGCGTAATTAGTCTGCCACAGCGCGACTCGATAAGCCGAAATTTCGTTGAACGATTCGATCCTACGACGATTGAGCTGCGATAAAACGTACGAATCGACAGAACGGCGACTCGTATCGCGATCGCAAATCATTTGGATTCGCGCCGGTGTTCTTATCGTTAGATAAGACGAACAGAGCGAAGCAACTTTGTTTCCTTCCCCCAAATAAAAATTTCCTTTGTGTCCTTCGTGGAAACGCGAGCCGAATTAGGGGAATTTTCGAAGATAAAATAATTCTGAACGAAGATAGAAATCGGAAGATAATGTCGTTAAGCGAGAATCTTGTGGATCGAATCGCAGCGTAGAAAAATTGTCAGCGTTGATGTTCGATCGACGACAACGTTCGATTATTTTTTTTTTTTTTTTATCTACGAATTGGGTCAAACAAAGAGCGAAGGAGATCACGATGCACATTCGTCTCTGTCGATCGGCGCTTATTCAAATTCGATCGAATGGATAATTGGAACACAATTCGAGAATCTCGAGACGTACGGATAGAAGGCTTCACCTTGAAAAGACATCGAGTGCTGATACCGTGTACGTGTGTATGTCTGAAATCAAGCGATATTCGATGCAATGGAATTCCAACGAGCAAGATATATTTCAATTTCAATCATACGCGTGGATAACCAGAGCTGGTGGAAATTCAGATGCAGGAAATTTACGAATATCCGCGGGGGACTTTCACTTTCTACAAACTTTTCAATAGAGCCACGCCATTCCGATGCAGATCGATTCAACTACTTATGCATACATAGTACCTTGGTCGTACCCCTGTGGGATAACTAATCGCGATGGAAATCATTATTTTTTGTATGCCGTAGGAAAAGAGGATCGATCGTTACGAAGCTTACTATTATTCGTAACTGTTATTCCTAACAAAAACATTCGAAAATAGTTGAGTCGAATATTTTGAAGGAAAATTGGATTTGATGAAATTTCTTTTAGATTCGAAAGCAACTAGACGTAAGGATACGATTGCCTGAAATGCTTCTGAAAATAATTTCGCGAAGTCTTCTGTGCAACGAACGCGACGCGATGGAATCGATAATTTGATAATGATAGGATATAATTGTTCGAATAATAGAATATCATTTTTCTGAAATATCTATCAATTCTTAAAATAGATTCTAGTTGTTCGATAGCTTCGCGGGGAAACGTGTTCGCGGTATAACACGCCAACGAGAGTCGTAAATTCTCGTCACGATACGATGATAGGCTACGGAAACGATCAACGCAAGAATAGAAAGAAGACTAAAAAGGAAACACCCAGCTGATCTCATAAAGGATATAAACTAAAAAACGCGAAGATGGCACCCCGCTGGGGGTAACCATCCACATGCTATTCAATCATATGTTATAACATTTTACCTAATGTCCCACTGTACAAATTGTAAAATTAAAAATAAACAATATAATAAAAAAAAAAAAAAAAAACGATACGATGATCGACGCCACGAATCACCCCGTCCCGTATTTCGGTTAAGATAATGGGATGATTGAATGATTACAATACTGACTGAACAATTAAATATATAATTTATAATATATTTAATTTATTATATAATATTATTATATAATGTAATTTATTTCCAAAAACTTTTCCTCCAAGAATATACATTTTTAGAGAGAACAAGTTCAGATAGGAAGCGACTAGCAAGTTGAAATGTACTTTGTTCGGAGGGATGTCGAACAGCTCTACCTGAACGAACAATAATCCTTAGAAGTTTATGGATCTGACATCTGGTGGTAATTAAAGGCCTTGCCGGGAAAGCGAAAATATTAGTTTTATGGTAGTTAGGATTATTGCGGGTCGTCCTACGTATGTTGTACAGCTGTGATGGATTTAATGAACAACGGTAAAACGCTGATTAAGTTTCGCCTTTATTTGTTCAATAAGACAATGGAAAACAAAGAAAATTTAATTTTGAAACTCGAAAGAAATTCTCTATGGCACGAAATATTTTTTCTTCGTTGAGAATATTTTTAATATTTTGTTTCTCTTTTTGTCTTTCGCCACGCGTTTCTTTTTTTTTTTTTTTTTTTGTTGCTATTATCAGTTATCGTTTACCTGGAATTGTCCCCAATTAATTGCGCTACTTTTTCTGCTTTTATAAAGTACGGTATATAATAAAATACACCAATTTAGCGGTGTTAAAATTAATTAACAAGTTGCACTATCAGTTATGACTAAATAAAGTTATAATCGAACGATATCACACTGTGAAGAAAATGTTAAAATGCATTATGAATTTTTAATTTCACGTTCAAGCCGTGTTATTTATCTTTAGTCGTCTTTAATATTTTTAATTCTACCTATATTTTTGTATGCTTTTAATTTAATCTTTTTTATAAACAATATGTGAAATCATTAAGCAAAATCATTACGGAAAAATATAATTAACCGTTTAGATAATTTGTTGATTTCTCTAATATATATGTCGGGTTGGCGTTACGATTAGGGTTGGAGTTAAGGGCGTGAAACGAATCTTCGTTGTGATTAGACATTGTCGTTATGCAATAGAGAAGATATTGACTAGAGCAAATATGATTATTACAGATTTTGACAAGTAACCGTGGTAATTAGATATTCGAGACGCTAATGTCAATGATCCTAGATTCGATAACGAATCCGCGGTCAACGGGATAATAGATGTACGCTCTCACGAAATCTAAATCCGACTCTTAGTTAAACTATGACGGGATGTGTCTAAGGGCACGAGATCATCGAATTCGTGGAGCGATGCCTTCGTTCAGAAGGTGAGGGAAATTGACGTTGCTGTTAATTGGACAATTTCCATATCGGTGGTTACAAAAGGACGCTAGCCGCCCTTGAGGAAAAGTTGCTAGCGGGAAGCCTCGTTCGTGAGAAAGTAGGTTTTCCCTATCTTCCCGTAGTTGGGACAAAGACTGTTTGTCCATTTGAAGGACTTTAGTTAACTAAATCTTAAGATTTATAACGGGTCCTCAGGCTAGCTGAATATGTACTGTGGAGATGCATCGACATCTTGTAATCATCTTACCCGGAGAATAGGGTCTGCGTGTGGCGAGCTACGGGACAGAGACCGTTGGAACGTTTACTGTCAAGTATGGCTACAACTATTTCTTTTAAGGAGAGCTATACTCTTACTCCATTCCTTTTGTTAGACGAACGTTCATCCCTTGACCGTGGCTACGTTGGCTCATTGTTAGACTATGGTAGAATCTAAATTACAATATTACGGGGTTTTCCCAAAGTTCCAAAGGAAGGCTCCGGTGTTCTTTCATCTCCGACATATATACAATATAATATAACGGAACCTGAAGAAAAGTTGCCTTTCCTTTTATCCGTTTCCTTTCCGTAAATAGCATAATTAACCATCTATTGTACCTACTCCGCTCGTACGGTTCTCGAATTGCTGCACGAAATCCATGTTACACGTTGCATGCTTAATAACACGTATTTTTTTTGTTATTGTTTGTTTTTTAATTTTACAATTTGTCCAGTGGGACATTAGGTAAAATGTCGTAACACGTGATTGAATAGCATGTGGATGGTTACCCCCAGCGGGGTGGTACCATCAATAACACGTATGAGCATAACATGTGAACGATGGTAAAATCTGAAAAACAGTAGAATGAAATAAAGAGAAAGGTTTGTTAATGAATTGATCGACCTCCGTAGCTGCCATTCTATCTCCAAATTGTTTACAGCTTGGAAAATTAATCTCGAACGATATTCTTATACGAAATTTCGATTTTACGATAAAAATGTAAAATATCGAAAACATCGAACAGTCCTAACGCTGCGTAAACCTTTATTTTACCGATAAAACTCGTTCACCGTACGATTCGCTCGTTATAAAACCTTTCGCTCTAACAGCCCCCTCCGTACATGCTTCGTAGCGGTTCGTTTCCCATTCCAACGATCGTTTCTTCGTTAAACCGAGATTTTAATAACGGTTGGCGTTGATGAACATTTATAAAAACGAGCAATAGACGAAACTATACGCGTAAACCGTTCAAAGACTTACGTATCGTATTACAGCATTGGCAATTCAAAAAGATCTCGACGATCGAAAAACGGCGATCATTCAGCGCGAACGTAATCGCTGTGGCACGCGATTGACACGATAGCGCGAGAAACAGCTGATCGCGCGAACGTGAATACGCGTGTCGCGGCGTAAAATTACCAACGCCAGCGAAACGAGAGGCTGAAACCCGCCGAACGAGAAACCCGAAGCAGTCCGAACGTTAAAATAGAAGGCGACACGTGAATTACTATGCTTTCTCGCGTAATTTCTCGCTCTCGACGCGAACAAAGGTCAGGGTTGCCGAATGGATGCGCCCCGGTGACCGTAGTTTTTCCACGAAGCCGATGGAAAACGCGGCGCTCGAGGTCGAGCCGCACCGGTTCTCCAGCCATCGATCTGCCTCTTTTTCTCGCCAGTTCGTAACAGGTGAGCGTTAATCGCGTGACGAGGAATCTCCGAGATGGAGGAAAGACGATGCAATTAACACATCGCGTTGATGAAGTTATTCTTCTCGAGTACCGCACATTTCTGCATATATTCGATCAAAATTCATATTTACACTGACGTTGGACGACGCGTATCTGTAACGATTTATCACCGTTGGTGGAAAATTGCGCGAGACGAAGGAACGTAACCCGGAGAAAGATGTTCATGCAATAAGAATTTCTATTCTTAATAAGATATATCGATATATAAAATTGTAAATAATATAAAATTTCGCGTTTAATTCATTGGCAATGTTTCGCATATTTTCCAATTTCTACTTGTCTGGCAATATTTTTACGCGTCTGCTATCGCCGCTATTTTTATGTTTGTTTAAACGCACGGGCTGATAAAGAAACGCTCGAGTGGGAAATAAGAATACGTGCAAATAATTTTTCCAGCCACTGTACGATATTTGTATAGGGCAAAGAGTTGGTGTAAGCAGAGACAAGTGCGAGATATAGAGAAGACACAAAGGGAAACGTGGAATAATTTTCGGAGAATAGTTTAATAAATATTTATTGGTAATTGTTTCGGTTGGAAATAAGTAAATATTGGATCGCTCGGAAAGTTCGTTCCGATTTTTAAGGAATTTGATCGACGTAAAAAATCAGATGGAAAAATTTTTCCCCGAAAAATCTGAGACGTTCTGACGGCATGCAATTACATTCGAGTTGTTACGAGAACGATGGAGAAAGGTCATGGAACAAAATGACACCTATATAATTCAATAAATATACGTCGAGTAGAAATGCAAATCCGAACCAACTTTTTTCTATTCTTTGTAGCCGCCACGTGATGAATCAAGCCTGACAGGTTTCGTCTGTGTAATTCAACCCTTACGAATTAACGACTTAGTCACCGCGAATTAGCGGCACGCAATTGCACGCAAAAAGTTTCTTTTTTCCGTGTATGCACTTGAAACGATGGCCGGTGGTGTTCCGTAACGGCGGCCGATATATCGGCCAAGGTAGAGTTTCGGTAGGAACGTTAATTTACAGATCGATCGTACTTCGGCGCCAAGCGTCTTTACGTTACCATAAACTAGACGATGATGGGCCGATAGTAACACGTTGCTTGCAGTTTCGTTCGTCGTTCGACCCTTCGAGAACCGCGTTACGCGTTGCACCACCCTCGACGTTCCTCTTCGTTCGATTCTTCGAAGCTTCAACGCGTAAAATGCAGTATCCTCTTTGTTATGGTAAATCGGAGACTTCTCGTACGCAAAACTGCACGTGTGGCAGGCGTCAAATTTTTTCAAGAGGAAGCAAATACTTCTCTGTGACTTAAAATCAATTTCGAGATGCTATTTCAAAATTTCAATCTCGAGATTTCGAGATAACAATGTTAACTATTGTTAAATGAAACAGTAAAGGAAGCAATGGATGCTACGAACGAAATGCTGCGATTATATTTTTACATTACACGCTCGAATAATACGAAACCGTTATCGGTATATTAGATATAATATTGGTTGTCCGAAAAGTTCGTCCCGATTTTTAAGCAATTTAATAAAATAATAAATTTTACTCGATACCTCTCCATCGGGCAAACTATTTTCAAGCATATCACGCTGAAAAACGTTACTAGAAGTATCTTACCATCTAGAAATAAAATATGTAAATTAAAAAAATCGAAGAAGTATGGTTTTTATTTAAAAAATATACTAAAAAGAAGAGTAACCTTGTAGATACGGTTGAAACTTGTACGGGGATGTTTCTTTGTACGGCAGAGTTTGAATGCTGTTCTCTATGCAAGCACGTTGGATAATTAAATGATAATTTATCTTAAAGGTGTAATGCATATATTTGAACTTTAATAATTTACTTTAATAATTAATAATACAATTGAGTGTGATATACTTTAAAGCACGGCAAGTCACAATTTTCACACTCAAGCGAGCTAGAGTTTTTCAAATTGCTCTTCGTTTTCCATTTTCTAGCGACATTTTTAGATCGAAGATTGTAAAATATCGTAAGGATGCGGATCGGCATGTTAAAAAGAGCATCTAATAATGGCATATTTATTTTAACGGAAAGCAACAATCGATATCTGACACTGGCGTATCAAAAACAAAGATTATATTCTGCCTGTATACATTGTTAACATTGTTACAAAACATTGCGAGGACAAGAAAAGTGTGAAACACGACAAATAGAAAATGTTGGAACCATGTTTAAGTTTAACGAAAGATGAGCCAATGAATGAACGAGTAGTAGCCCCGCCCAGGTATATAAAGGGAGGGTTCGATGCCCATCGGAATCAGTGTATCGTCTCACCTAGACAAGTAAACTAGGCAGATCACCGCGATTAAATATTTTCGAAATTTGCATTCGAAATTTTTTCGAAGACTCCTACGACATGGAAATATTGCAAAGAAGAAACGATCGGTTCCGAAGTGGAGCTCCTGTCCGGGTGGTTCGAGTCGAATCACTTACCACCATGTGGATCCGTCTGGCTGGATGTCCCAAGTTTACCAGAAAACTCAATATGGAGATGATGAAGCGTCCGATGACGCGCATGCCGAGGAGGAACAGTTTAAAGCCAGGCAAGCTTGTCGCCGTGCTGGCAAAATTCGAAAATATTACTTTTTGGGACAGAGCCATACTTTTAAAAAAAACGGAGACGGGTTACACCGTCTTTTTAATCGACTGGGGGATAGAAACCCAGCAAACCTTCGGTTCGATTCGTTTGTTACCACGCGATTTTGCATCGATGGCACCATGGGCCAAGAAGATCCACCTGCTAGGCGTGCGGGATCAAGCGGACCAAACGGAGAAACACCGTGCGGCGCAAATCACCATGTTGGAACGGACAGGATATCTGATGAACGTCCACCCTACTGAGGAGGGAGAATTGACCGCAAAGTTACTGTTGAAGTTGCAGCCGGGAGAGTTTCCCAAAGATATGGCAACACATTGGTTGGGGCTGGGATACGTCGATCGCCAACAACCGCTACTCTTGCCAGACACATTAAGGAAGAAAATAATATTGTATGAATGGTTTTTTACGAATGTTTTTGTATGAATGGTTTTATATATATTGTTTAGTCTTATGCAGTCTTAATAGTTTTCTATATGTATTAATATTGTATCGTATTCAGTTTTCACGACTATTAGTGAATCGACTCAGTTTCAATTATTTTATTATTATCTTTTTTTATTATTTAGTTATTAGTGAATCGTATTCAGTTTTAATCGACTCTTAGTAAATAAAAACTAATGAAAGCTTAAAAACTTGTAAATTCTCTCTTATCCTTTCTTCCCATTCACACGACAAGTCCTACAATATTGAATTTAATTAATAGCTGGACAAATTACGAGTATAAATTAAATAAAAAAAAAAA